>NW_013665714.1:475240-488955 GCF_000517525.1 Limulus polyphemus
ACTCCATATACTTAAAGGGTGACCCACTTTTCGGTTAAAGCGTTAAATAATCAAAAGTCTCTTATTCACCAGTATGTATCAATTAATTAACACTGTTACTCCATATACTTAAAGGGTGACCCACTTTTCGGTTAAAGCGTTAAATAATCAAAAGTCCCTTATTCACCAGTATGTACCAATTAATTAGCATTGTTACTCCATGTTATTAAAGATTAAATGAACTATTTCTATAAAATGCATTTTCATACTATGCGTACTCGAAGCATTACCATTAATCATTTGTGAATTACGATGTAATCTAAAGGTGTAAGTTCATAGAAGGTGCTCAAGGAACACACTTCTAATAGTTTTTGTATTGTCATCTTATGTGTAGTTCTACTACTCGAATAATTCTTCTACTTTTATACTATTATGTCTTTATCACATGGTTTGTTTGTTTGTTTGTACTTAAGCACAAAGCTACACAATGGGCTGTCTGTGCTCTGCCCAACACGGGTATCGAGACCCGGATTTTAGCGTTGTAAGTCTGCAGATATACCGCTGTGCCACTGGAGGACTTATCACATGGACAAATAATGTTTTTGTTGTTTTCAGACTTGTAAAAGGGTAAAAAGGGAGGAAAATTAAATCCTTTCTAGTACACAATGGAGGGAGTGGAAAAGTGAAATTATGAGTCACAGCTATGAGTAGAAATAGGTGTGTACAGCAATAGGTGTGACAAAATACACTGATTGTATTACATACTTTCCTTTACGAAAAAAAAAGGAAACAAAAACAAACGAAACCCTTGTACTTACAAGCACGTACTCTCATAGAGCAGATGTTGTTTCTTCATGTGTAAATTTTAATATTTTTAATATCCATTAGCAATAAGTTATATATAATGGATTATATTATTGACTTTAATTTGATGTCTAATGCGAGATGTTGATAACATTTGAAACTGATCTAGCAGAAGATAATAAAAGTTTTTGAACGTCCTTATATTCCTGTGTTTTTTATGCCTCTGGCTATTTTCGTTAAAAAAAGAAGCTACTTCAACAGCTTCTGCTGCTGCATTTTTATATTTTTATTCTAACTAATTATAATACACTGAATAAAATAAATAAGAAATGTAATTCGCAATAAAACTGCAATTAAATAATGTTCACCATTCATCTCTGTTTATTGTTATGCAAATCGGTATCTGATGCTCAGACATGCAATCTAAAATGCAAAGATTCAAAAAAGGAAATATTTTTATCTGTTGTTTAAATTATTCTGTACCTCTCGAGCGGTGCCCGGCATGGCCAGGTGGATAAGGCGCTCGACTCACAATCTGAGGGTCGCGGGTTCGAATCTGCATCCCACCAAACATGCTCGCCCTTTCAGCCGTGGGGGCGTTATAATGTGACGGTCAATCCCACTATTCGTTGCTAAAAGAGTAGCCCAAGAGTTGGCGGTGGGTGGTGATGACTAGCTGCCTTCCCTCTAGTCTTACACTGCTAAATTAGGGACGGCTAGCGCAGATAGCCCTCGTGTAGCTTTGCGCGAAATTCAAAAAACAAAAAAAAACCTCTCGAGCGATAAGGAGCAGTTAGGTTTTTATGGTGTAACAAAGGTCCCTGTTTTTATGGTATAACAAAGGTACCTGTTTGGTTACCAAAACAAATCTATACGATATTCAACAACATTAGAAATTCAATTATAGATAGTAAGCGAACGCTAAAATGTACAAAAATCAATAAACGAGTTTTAAAAAATCTGGATTTCACTTTCTATGTAAATGTTAACTGTTGGCAGAATAAAACTTTTCTCTTAGAATACATGAAAATTAAACTGGTTTTAAGAAACTTTATTTCGTATGATGAAGGATTATAAAATACATTTCCAGGTCGTCAAAAATTGATTTTAATGGTAAGTGAATCGTAACAAAGGAAGGAAATTTACTGAATACCTCGTGCAAAAATAAGTTTAGTGAGAATTACTTTTTGTTTTTAATAGATCACAAAATAATTATTTTACCATATTACAACTTACTAAAAGACAAACACACGTGTTTAGGTTTATGTTAGTGGTACTACTTTTTTGTGTGTCTTGTTAGTTTCGTTAACCTTGTTTTGAATGGCATGTTGTTTACAAAAGGAGTGGCTTCGCTTAACCAGTTTTCCAAACCCCAATTACTGATAGAGATCTCAGGAATATTTGATAAGTTATTCTGTGTAGAATATAACATATTCGGATAGTACAAATTCACCTTCAGAAGGCTTTGAAAAACAATATTGGCGTTGTAAAAAAATCAAGACAGACAATCAGCGTATATTTTTAATCTTGTTCTTCTCGATTGAAATACTATCCTGTAGTTATTGAACTTAAAGAGTTCCACATCTGTCCTGTACAAAAGATTCAATCGAAAGAACATGTCCATAAGGAGGACAACTAGTAGAGGTCACAGTTAGTTGCATAGCTTGTATAAACAATAGACACACGAGCTAAAAGATCATCGATCATTCAGATAAGTTTAACAAAATGATGAATTAAGTTGCAATTCAAATGTTTATTCAGTTAATTATTAACTTATCCTGGGTTTTATGAACTTCACAATAATCTTTTCATTTGAATTTCGTGTCGTTTTTTCTTAACTTTTACCTTGTGATTAGAATTTTCATTATAGAAAGAAATATATCAAAATAATCAATCAAGGTTAAGTTCGAAAATATTTTAGGGAAGCCAAAGGTCTAATTTGAATTTTTGTCGGAGAATCTCTGAATTTTTAGGGTTTTTACAGACTTACTATTTTGAATTAATCTATAAATTTCCTTAAACGGATTGATTTTTAGAAATAAACTGAATTTTACTTTATACTAAACCGAAATGGCCGTTTATGACTTTCAATTAATAGTTTCTTCGTGAACCTGTTCACTTCTCAGTAACGTGACCTCAACGGCAGAACATTATCATCCATGCATTAAACAACGGTTGAATAATAGAAGCGCTTTCACTTGGAAGACGAAGGTTCTGGGATGGACTTGTTACCTTCTTTCGTGTTGATTTTGTTTATGATTAAAGTTTATTTACAGCTTCAAGAAACAACAAATTAGAACAACTTTTGTCTACAAAATATGATATTCATATATCAAAAATACATCAGGAGAGAGTAACTACCGTGAGCAACATATAAGCTTGTTCAATAAAATTCTAAGTGAAACTATGAAAAAAAGCTAATTATGATAGAAAACTTGTTACTTATCAGCATAAATGTATTTTTATAATCTATACTATATGCATTCCTGTTGACCACGTTGATTCATATTGTTATAAAAAGTGAATCATCATTAGTAGAAAGACGGAATAATCTTTAAAAAAAAGCACAAATATAATGAGTACATCAAAAGACGTTTGCTATCATTAGTTTTGCTTATCTTAGTGTTTACTTTGTCCTAAATTAAAATAGATAAACATTAGTTAATAAGTTGAATGGATCAAACAAGTAAAGATTTAAGATTAATGGTTCTTGAAACAGTAACCAAGAGTTTTGCTTATTTTTGAAAACTTTAGTTAATTCTAAAAATTTGCAAGTCATGAAACTTTGCCATGACTTTGACGTAGGTACCTACAACATACTCAATGAGATTTTCAAGAGCATTATTCAAGATTTCATTTCCTACGGTCTTAATGAATATGTTGCCAAAACTCTAATGCTTTCTACCTTACTGTCTTTCGTTTTCAGAAAGTCTAAGCGTATACGTTAAAAATCGAAACGATAATCAATTTAACACTTAAATGATTTAGTTAGACATTTTGGATATAAATCTCATAATCATTTTGGGTCGCTCAAAATGATTCAAGAGTTTGTGGGAGGTCCAGAACGAATGTGTTTTTGTTTAAACTAATTCTATTTTCAGATCATTAATTAAAATTTCTCTTTTTTGTTGATGTAAATTGAAAAACAAAAACACTTTAACTAATATATCTAAGAAAGCAAATTGTTTCATGTATGTAACAGATTCGATGTGCCTTAATTTCTCAAACTTGAACAAAGAACTTTAGTAGCTAAGTATTAGTGTTTTCCTTTGGTATAAGTTTTAATATGTAAACTTGACATTTATAGAATGTAGACATGCTTCAAGATACAAGGAAAAGTTTTACGTGGAAATATGGCTTAAACTAAAGAATTATCAACAGTATGAGAACATCTAGTTCAGTTTTTAATGACATTCATCAATGTTGTTCTTTACTTTGCCCACCGTGAGGAATCGAATCACAGATTTTAGCGTTGTTAATCGGTAAATTTATCACTTATCCACAAAGAGGACTCAACTGTGTGATCGAATTTTCTTCTTCTTACGGCCTTAACGCCATCCATTTTTGGGATCGATCGCTCGGGTATTTTGTATTAACCAAGAATTTTTAAACTCAGGTGGCTGGCCCTAACTAATTATATTAACATGAAATAAGTTTCAATATGTATAGTCTAAAAATCTAGATAGATTTTGAAGGAACTCATAAATGTTTGACTTAATATTTTAGTGTAGCTGTAATATACTCTGACCCATTTTAGAAATTGTCATTAGAAAATAGAATTAGTTGGGATCTTTTGAACACGCTCACTTAAATAAGCACGTGTAACATGTTTGAGTAAGACGAAACGAAAACTGTAATTTTTAATTCCATGCAAAGTTTATTTATTTACATAACCCACTTATTTTTCAACCCGTATTTACACCATTCACTTATCTCTCAACCAGCATTTCTACTACCCACTCACTCTTCAATTCTCGTTTACACTACCCACTTATCTTTCAATCTGTATTTATACAACCCATTTATAACATAACATAATGACATAATATTTAGGAACAACAAGGAACCTACTGGTTCATTTCGGCTGTTACATCCTCTAAACTAAACTAAAACTATTAAATAAATAGATTAAAATACTAAAGCCAGCCCTTATCATTCATATAGTGATCAAGCTTTTATTTAAACTCACTTAAATGTACTCTCACCACAACATCCGAAGGCAACCCATTCCACAGGCCAACCACTCTGTTAGAAAAATAAAACTGTCTTAACTGAAGATGACTTTTACCTTGCCAAAAATTATATTTATGTCCCCTAGTCTTACTATTCTTGCCACTAAGTATGAAAAAGATGATTCATCAACATTATAAATTCCCTTTATTATCTTAAATACCTCAATTAGATCCCCTGCAACTCTTCTATTTTTCAAGAGAAAACAATTTCAGAGATCTTAATCTCTCCTCATATGACAGCCCTTCCATCCCAGGCACCATTCTTGTAACCCTCCTCTCAACTCCTTCCGACAATTCAATATCCTTCCTAAGGTAAGGAGCCCAAGACTGAACACACCACTTCAAACGCGGCCTAACTAATGACCTATACAATGAAATTGTAACCTCTTTACACTTGTATTCAATATTTCTGTAGATACAACCTAAGATCCTATTTGCCCTACCACTAGCAACAGCACACTGCTAGGATGGCTTAAGAGAATGATCAACCATTATACAAATATTCATTTCTTTCACGACACTGTTAAGTTTATTCCAATCCTAATTATACTTTGAATTCAAATTATGATAACCCACGTGCATTATCTTGCATTTATTATACATAAAACCCACCTGCCATTCATTTGCCCAACTCACTAAATGATCTAAATCCTTTTCTAAGTCAGCAGCATCCTTTTTACAGCCAGCAACACCCATGAACTCAATATCATCTGCAATTTTATATAATGTATTAATCATTTCGTCATCTACGTCACTGATGTAAATCAAAAAGAGCAAAGGTACTAAGACTGAGCCCTGAGATAGTCAACTTTTGACATTAATCCAGTTTGACTGAACCCTATTTATAACAAACCTCTGCTCTTTTTCCATCCAGTCACTCTTCTATCCGATTGGCTAACTTATCCCCCACACATATAGAAAAATTTTTAGAGGCCTTTTCTCTGGTACCTTGTCAAATGCTTTATGAAAATCCAGATACACCAAATATTCACCCTTACTCTCATGTACATAAGCAGTAACATTTTAAAGTAGTGTCAAAAGTTTTGTAAAGAAGATTTTCTTTTAAGAAACAATGTTGACTATCTAAAAAAAATTCTACACTTTGTTAAATAATTTTGCAAAACATCTTTTATCAGACTTTTCAAAACTTTTCCCACAACTGTTGCAAGACTAATAGGCCTATAATTACTGGAACAGTTTTTATTACCTCGCTTGAAAAGAACAGTGCCATTAGCTAACTTCCAATCGTTTTGCACCTGATCACTATTCAAGGACTTGCAAAATATAGTAGCAAATGGTTCATATATCTAATATTTAACCACCTTCATAACCCTTGGGGAAATATTATGTGGCCCAGAAGCCTTATTGTCCTTTAAACTTCCCAAGATTTTCTTAAAGAGTTCAGAATTAGTGCAATTATCTTGTTCGACCTAACTTCCATCTATCAACTGTTCAAGACGAAGAATACTGCTTAAATCTTCATTGGTAAAAATTGAAGAAAAAGAAGAATCAAATAACCCAGCCATCTCATAATCATCAGATTCAAGCCTTCCTTTATTGTCCCTCAAGTGTCCTTCACACATCCTAACATTTTGTTTACCCTTAATGTATTTATAGAAATCCTCACTGTTAATTCTTACCTTATCAGCCAACCTTTTCTCACATATCCTTTTCGATGTCCTAATTTCCCGTTTAACTAACTTTCTTGATCTTATATAATCTTCTACGTCTCCTACCATACAAGTCAAATGAATTTTCTTATATTTATTATGCTTTTTTAAAATTATATCTCTTATACTCTTCGTGAACCAACCTGTTTTTTTACTTGCAGACACCTTTTTCTTTCTATAAGGAAAATGTTTACCTCGAATATTTAAAAGTTGATATTGATAAATTTTCCACATTTGATCAATGTCTCAGCTGCCCAATTCACAACAGATTATTTTTGTCGCATCCCATCAAAATTTCCTTTTTTGCAATTTGTAACCGAAATATCATTGTTACTGTTCTCCATATGCAGCAAAACATTGAACCTAATAGAGCAAAGATCACTTGCACCCAGATGTTCCCCAATTTCCACCCTCTCGGTCATTTCTATGTTAGAAATTAACAATAACTCTAAAATACCATGACCAATTGGTGAAAAAAAAACACATCTTGAACAGTTTACAAAAACCTTTCTACCTCATGGTTTGACTCTAGAATTTCCATGCCTGAAATTAAAATTACCCATAATTATGACCTCATTAACAGCTGAAATCTTAATCTCACTGTAAAGTTTCTCATAAAATTCATCAGTATTATTTGGTAGTCTGTAACAATTTCTCACTAAAAGCCTTTTCCCTTTTTATCCATTAATAGAAACCCAAATGGATTCAATATCCTTGCTGTTATCTTTGATATCATCAACTTCAACAGGATGTAACTCATATTTTATATACAAAGTCACCACATCTCTCTCTACAGTAGTCTACTCCTATTAAATAACCTATAACCCTGTATTTCAAAGAAATTTCTGTCACCAAAATCATCTGCATTTAACCATGTTTCAGTTATTCCCATTATATCAAAATATTCCTTTCCTACCAGTGCTCTAAAGTCATCTATATTATTTCTTATACTTCTAGCATTACAATAGTAACAATTAAGCCTATCCTTGTAACTACTTCTGTACTTATTTCCTACGGTAAACTTTTCTCTGCCTCTTATTCTTTTTGCATTTAATTTATCCTGGCTCTCACCACTATCTAGGATAGTCCTAGATTAAAAATTCCCTTAGAGCTGAGTTAATGGCCTATGCAAACAAGCCAGACCTTACTCTATTTAAATGTAAACCATATATTCCAAAAAGCTCCCTTCTCCAATTGAACTAATCCCACAAGTCCAAACAGCCAATCTGTTCATACTTAAATATTAACCTAAGCCTAGCATTTAGCCCTAGTTACTTACGCATAATTTCTTTCCCACAATTAATTCTCGGCAGTATCCCTGACACAATTAATCCACATTTACACAACTCACTTATCTTTCAACCCGCAGTAGGAATGTGATAATCGAAACCAAAAAATACATCTTCTAACTTGATTTTAAAATTTTGTATAATATATTACATTATAACCTAATATATTGTACTTAATGGATATAAGCAATAGTAATCTCATGGCAATAGTTTAGCATGTAGCAGTAGACTTTAGGGAACTGTTAAAATACTTATACTTTGATTTTGATGTTTAGGATTTGTTAGTGACTGTGCACACTAACTTATTCTTCACCATGTGAATATTGGATATAAAATAACCCTGATTTCTAGAAGCTAAATAGTTATACTATTTGTATTGCACACATATTTCACTAGAAAAATGCTCTGTTCCCTTAGTTGCTGTTCTAATAAGAGAACATTACAACTACTTGTAAATATTTGTTTGATTATTCAAACAGCTTAGGTAAACAGCTGATTCCATAATTAAAAAAAAACAAAACCTTACAAATGACAAATATTGTCTCAATTAATTATTCAGGGATTATAAGTACCAAGATAATGAATAACAAAAATGTTTTCTATTCATGGAAACGATATGATATATGGCATTAAAATATATTTCTGTGAAATGTAATGAGCTGAAACACACTCATAAAATTCATTCAAATATTACCAACACAAAGTTATTTACACCAAATAAATGTTGATCATCTGTTAAAGTCCAAGCTTAGTGTAATTAAATTATAGAACAGCGAGCGTTTAGTGATTTTAGATATTAATTTGCTTAAATTATAGAACAGTGCGTAATGCTTTTAGATATTGGTTTGCTTTAAGCAACGTTGACTGAAAACACATTTTCCTAGAATTCTTACTTAGACATTATATCCCCTCGTATCTATTCTTGGGGTCACAAACAAGCTAATTTCCGCCACGATTGTTGCCCATTACATCCATCTATTCGTATAGCTTGAAAATCTTAGTCAGGCTGTCGTAATGCGAAAATTCCTAACAGTATAACCATAACTCTAACAGTATATGATATTAAACTATTTGATGTAAACACATTCACAACAAGCCTACAGGATACACTTATGTTCTACAGTATAAGTGGTAAAACGCCTACAGGATACACTTATGTTCTACAGTACAAGTGGTAAAACGCCTACAGGATACACTTATGTTCTACAGCACAAGTGGTAAAACGCCTACAGGATACACTTATGTTCTACAGTACAAGTGGTAAAACGCCTACAGGATACACTTATGTTCTACAGTACAAGTGTCATTCTTCTAATCTTATAGGGTGACATTATCTATAAGACATTTTTTAAGTCCAAGGAATATTATTTGTAGAGCCAATAGGTTCTCATCTATTATAAATTATTTCAAGATAAAGGCATATTTTATGTCACACACACATACACACACGAAAAAAACTTGCGAAATACAATATTACCAAATCTGATTTGAAATTAAAATTAAAATGTATGTTTAGAAAGTAGATAAAAACAAGCAGACGTAAAAATGAGGAAATGAAAGTTGAATTCGTACATTTTAATTATATTTTCATCAATGGAATGGATGATTATTATTAAAAAGATCAGTAACTTGTTCTAAGATTTGAGTTCGTTTACTTTGTTTCATGTTAAAAAATTACTTATTATTGTTGTTATTATTATCATTATTGTCCTTCTGAAAATTTCAAATGAATGAATATATGCAGTATTTTTTGTAAAAAACTATTGGTTTTATTCTAAGAAGAACTTTAATCTACTATTTACAATAATCTAAAATATTTTTCTCTCAGTATCATAATCATTTGATAGCGTAATTACATAATAAAAATCCTGTTAGAGCTGATTATCAATTGACACGGTTAGTAGTCTGTGCGAATTTCTAGGTGATATTATGCTGTAAAAGTGGCTTTTATAATGAAAGAAATTTATGGAAGCACAAACGGGCAAAGTGGAACAGCAGGAAAACATGAAGCACGAAACAACTAGTTGGTGAATGGGTGACGTTGTTTTCTTATTGCAAAGCTATACAAATTGGCTATCTGCAATCTGTCTGCCGCGGGCAGTTGAACCCTGGATCTTAACGTGTAAGTCTGAAGTTATCCCTTTAACTACAGCTTTAATTTTCCTCAAAAATATTATTTTTACCCTTAAATTACTAACTTGTTTTAATACATTTCATAATGGGTAAGTTCACATATTGCATCATATTGAGTAACTAGATAAATATGAAGCACAAAAGAAGATCAGCTGAGAAGTAGAAGTAATTGGATAAATACGAAGAGCAAAACAAAAACAACACATAGTTAATGAACGGAAATAATTGAACAGAAACGAAAACAACCAATCCCTACGTGGAAATAACTGGTACAAGCAAAATAAGAATTTACGTATCTATACATATGAATATTTTTACTATGGTTATATATCATAAAGATAAAAACTTTAAGAGGTTTAACTCTCATTATTTAACAGAAAACTAACCATAGAAAGAGTTGTAGGTTCTCAGCAAGTTTAGTATCGCCATGTTTAGTCTGAATTTAAGGAAGAAAAGATAGAAATTCTAAAGCAGACAACGAATGCATGTCAGGTTTTGTAATTATAGAACATGTCATACGACACTCTTAGGTGTCCACGAAGATAAAAATGTTTGCTCTTCAAAGCCAGTTGTCGTGTATGGCATGTTATACAAGAATACTCAAGTCTCGTTGTACACATGGGAATAATATTTTCTCTCCGACAACTTAAGTACTTCATTTATGGGTAACGTCAGCACAACAACAGCCACACTAACAATCAATCATCGGGTAAATGAACCTTGTCAGAGTTGGGCGATCCTCCATCATTCACTTGGCGGTATCCAAGATACAAGTCAAGTAGTGTTGGACAGACAAACTATATGTCTATAAACCTGATAATGTTATATCTGCAGATGGAGGAAGTATTTAACTACGAAAACAAAGATGGGGCCTGGAAAGTATACTATTAAAGGCAGTTTTGTTTCGTAGTGTTTAATTCTAGTCCGGGCATATTTTAATGAGTTTCTATATAGATATATATGTTTGTGTGTGTAGGTAGTACATTTATAATCGTGTCACATCTCAATTAGTCTTCGTAATTTTTGATGACGTACGATTGTTTATTGATACATTATGTTAAATAACATAATCATAAGAAGATGAAGTTAAAATATTTAAGAAGTTTTCTAAACCGTAAGAACTGAGAGTGGACTGGTGGTTAGCGTATCAGATTGTGGATTTGAGGTTCCGTACTTCGCGTCCAGTTGCCGAAAAAAATATATATGTACATATTACGTAGCTTCCAAGTTGGCAGAAGGTGGTATTGATTATCTATCACTATAATCTATCACTTCAAAATTGTTGCATGTTAAAGTAGGTAGCACTCGAATAGCTTTGCACAAAATTCTACAGCAGAAGGTGGTATTGACTATCTATCATTATAGTCTATCACTTCAAAATTGTTGCATGTTAAAGTAGGTAGCACTCGAATAGCTTTGCACAAAATTCTACAAAACAAGGAAAATATAAAACGTAGAGCATATTCTGTTATTAGCAAAGCATATTTCTTATGATATATTACACAAGTTTCGTATACAATTAGTTTAAAGCTGTAATTATGTAAACTGAAGGAAGTTAGGTTTCGTTGATTTAAACTGATTTTAATAGTATACTTATTCTTGGGATTAAGAGTTCATGATGAATAGGTTCTGTAACGTTATTTATAGTTAGGTTGACACATTTCTGCCACTGTAAAAAAAATATTTTATAATAAATCTTTAGAGAAAATTCATTTTAAGGATGAAGTTGTATAAGGAAGTTTAATGTTTATTCTTCTATATAAAAAACAGTATGTTTTTACAGAACACAGATAACACCTGGAAAGAATACCACTACTCGCCCAATCACACTCGGCTTTGAATTTGCGAGTATAACGAATTCAGTAAAGTAAAGAATACCAGAGAGGACAAAATGGAGTACATTAGCAAGATCTGACTCGCGGCAATGCAATTTCTACACTAGCAGGTTTTGCAATAACACGAAAAAGGTTTTCAATAACAGTTGACAGGCACATATAAAGGAAAAAACTATAATGCCGATTACAGCCTACATCAATTTAATAAAGAAAAAAGAAAGTGAACGAAAGTAAAAGAAGACATGTTTATATATTAGATTGTTATCCAAAAATTACATTACCTTATGTACAAGTTGTCTTTCTAACATTTTTTGACCCCGAAACTTGTGTTATGTGCTCACTTTTTACGAACAGTATTATCCCTTTTTATTAGCAGAAAGTTTGGTTAGGTTCTGTATGGAGTTGAAAAGAATAATGCATGTTTTAATGTCTGTTTCTTTCTAATTAAGCACAAAGCTACACAATGGGCTATCTGTGCTCTGCCCACCACGGGTATTGAAACCCGGATTCTAGCGTTGTTAGCCCGAATACATACAGCTGTGCCACTGGGGGGACAGGTTTTAATGCGTTAGTTCTTTAGAGAACAAAGGTATCTCATGTAACGTAACTCGCATACATGTATTTTGTATGATCTGAATTGAAAACCCGACAATTACAAAATTCGTTACAGAATTAAAAAGGGAGTCTCTGTTGTTTGTTTTCTTCTTTTATTAACGTAATGACCCATCCAGCGTTTCTATCGTTTATCAAACATGAAATGTCTGTGTTTCTTATATTTGTGGATTTTCTCAAGAATGTGTTCGGTAATAATTATGTAACACGTGAAAGTGATTTTTGTCACATTAACATAGCAATACTGTGAAAAATATCAGAGTATTGCGGAAAACTTTAATACTTCAGAAAACCCTAAAATAGACCTTAATCAAAAAAGTCTCCACGAAAACTCTGAAACCTTAACTTCGTTGCTGCTATAGTAGTCTGACCGAAACAAACTTCCAACCAGCAGTTTGTTTTACACATTTGGGGTATTCCAGTCGATTTATGATGTTTTTAAAATAAATCTTGTGGTAGTAAACCTGTCGATACGGGTCTCCTGTGTGTAGGATTATAAATGTTTAAACATGACATTTCGTTTGAAGTTTTTAGTGGTTTTAGATTGTTAGGCCTAATCAAATAATTTTAGTGATCAGATTATTTTAATGAAATGGAATCCATTAATTTAAAATAATAAGATTTATCTTTGTTACAGTGAACCGCATTCTCTATTATTTTCCAGTGTTCTCATATATTTTCCATTCAAAACGTTAAGTAATAGTGTTTTTTAGTGCTCCCTTTTAAATTATATTATCTCCCGGTGGAACAGTGGTAAGTTTACGAACTTACAACGCTAAAATTCGGGGCTCGATTCCCCGAGATGGGCACACGAGATAGTTCAAAGTGACTTTGCTCTTAAAAACAACAACGAATTTAATTCATAAAATGCTATAAAATTGTAATACAACACTATTTACACTCCGGGGGTTCCATTTTATTCGCAACCTGTTTTCGAAGTAATTTATTAAAAGATAACACAGGCCTGCGATGGTTTTCACTGTCTTGAAATTTTTACATGTTTAACAGTAATTCCTGTACGCTGAATCCGAAAACGATACCAAGTTTTATCCATCACGTACAGAGTTTCACAAAACGTCAAAATGCAATACTCAATACATAAAAGAAAGACCACAATACATATTTTTGAGACTAAAAGACGTAGATTTCACAAAAAAATCA
>NW_013665714.1:488965-496583 GCF_000517525.1 Limulus polyphemus
GGTAAACGAAATAATAATTTGATCTAAGTAAGAGTTTTTCTTCTTCCCGATTTGTAAAAAAATCCTTACGTGATAGAAAAAATGAATTATCTTCGAAATCTGCGTAGCTGAATGATGGAAAATTCATTATTAAAACCAAAACAACTTTTATGAAGTTTAAATTCGCAGGCCTATGTAATAAGGTATTTCAATTCGGTCATGTAGGAAATTATAAATAGAATATTGATATTAGTAATTCATTGTCAAAATTTGCATGGTTAGTTTTTTCGTGAAAGTTCAAGTACTTTAATTCATTTGCTGATACCCTCAGATCTCGTTTTGTAAAAATATATTAATAAGAATTACTTGATGTGCTAAGGCTGAGTACTATATATAATATACTGGGAATGTGGAGGTTATTATTTAAAAGGAGAATTATATACAGTCTGTATTTGAAGTAAAATACAACACAGAGATTAAAGTACAGGTATATCTAGTATATAAGTTATATTTTTTTGGGGGTGAAATAAGCTGGTTTTTGTTTCGGATTTGTTGCGAGTGTAGATTAAATTTATAAAGATAACATATTGAGAATGTTCTCACTGAAATCATCTATTTTTCTACCACAAATATATATATTGTATTTCATTGTCAACAAAAATGTAATGTTCTCTACTTTACATTATTTGTTCTTCATTGAATTAAATGTTCTCTGACATATACCCACAGTGTCGATTTAATTTCCTAAAATTAGGCTACTAACCTTGCACCGGGGTTGATTTTATATTAGTTTATTCGTAAATTATAGTTTCCTCGGAAACAGTTCAGTGGACTACCTTTCACCACATCTTGAGTAAGTTTTTTTTGATGAATGAACCGACCTCGTCTGTACGTTAAAAATGTAGAATTTCTCCATTTGCTACAAACATATCAATATATTGTTACGAGTAATTATGCATTAAGAACAAAAACAATTAACACTGATTATTATCAATACTGATAATGTTAATTTGTTTTAATTCAAAGCCAGAAACTGAACTTTCTACACTTTGCTGCCGCGGGGATCGAATTTTAGTGTTTTAAGTTTGTTTGTAATTAAGCACAAAGCTACACAATGGGCTATTTGTGCTCTGCCCACCACGAGTATCGAAACCCGGTTTCTTGGCGTTGTAAGTCCGCAGACTTACCGCTGTGCCACTGGGGGTGGTGTTGTAAGCCGTCAAGTTTGTCAGTTTGAGACACCAGGGGAATAATATTGACGAAACATACACAATTGTTAGTAAATTTTACTTTTAAATGTATAAATACCTAAAACAAATCAAAGATTGATATGTAAAAAGATGAGTTTCAAAATAATAAATGTATATGTTAAAGAAATATAAGAAATGTAGAACATGTATAAATTTAATTTCTTTGTCAGCCCTATGGCCTACAGGTGTCTAAGAGGCGACGACAAATTTCTTTCCAGAGCCTCTAAATGTTTTTCTAAGGGGCTAATGTGCATTTTAAAAGGAACGTTCCTCAAAACTATTAGCAATCAAGTTTGCAGCAAGATTTTTTATGCTCTAGTTATTGTTTTGTGTTCTTTAATATACTGCCATTTTTTTATTATCATCTAAGTTTGTTTGTGACTATGCAAACAATATTTAGTTGTTTGTTTGTGACTATGCTGACAGTATTTAGTTGTTTGTCTTATGACTGGGCAACTTGTCGTCGTTAGTTGAATTTCTATATAATTGACTTTATGTCAAACATCCTAAGTTATTGATTGACCAATGTATAACAAAAGGAGGTTGAATTTACCATTATGTGCGCAATATGGTCACGGTCCTGTAAAGGCGAAACGTCTTTGTTGTAAATCGATTTCTCATTACGTTCAGAGAGTAGTACACAAAGCAAGCTGGTGTTATTTTTTTCGTAATCTGCAAATAAATCCTACTAGAAATTAGATTTCACTTTGTAGAGCAAGAGAAACAGATGCAACTCGTGTACTTTAACTTTGTTTCGTCAGGAAAGAACGTGTATTATGATTCCAACCACGACGTGATACAAGAATAATATAATTATTACCTCTGAAAGTAAAGACTTCATATAATATTTTTTTACTTGATTTATAATATGACGAAAAAGCATAGTAATTAACTTGCTTTAAATTTTAAGACTCATCTTGCAATAAAACGATGTTTAAATACATGTTCTCAATGTATTTACTTCGGATTTAGTGTTAAATAGTAAAGAAAGTATCCAAAACTTTGGTTTCCACCAGACAAATATTGTTTTACGAAACACGTATGTTTGGTTCGTAACACCTTAAGTAGATATTTAAAATGTTTAAAATAACTTAACTAAATATCATTAAACATTAAATTTGCGATGAGTCAACTCTTCTAGCGTTTCACTTTTTTTTACTTCATTTAGGTCAATAAATCCAGATAGGGATCGTTAAACTGAAATAAATAATGTCAATTGGACTTAACACTTCCTGATCTAAAATTGAACTACAGAAAGTATCTGATGTCTGAATTCAATGTCAGTAGAATTATCCAGCGTATTAATGATTTCATTGACAACAAAATGATAGCACCTGGAACGTATATATATATTGTTTTAGTAAATGTAGTTTGATGTAGCTTTAATTTATATATTTTATTACTATTTTTTACCAAAGCATATTTAGCAATAATAATTTACAGACAAATCCTAAAGGGAACAAACAGTTTCATATTTTGTAAGTATAATTGCATAAAATTGACTCTATGTTAGGGATTTTCATAGACAAATCCTAAAATTCTAGGTATGAAAATATAAAGGAAAAACAAAATGTTATCTAGATTTTGATTTCCATTTATATCCTTATATTGTTTTATTTTTTCGAATGCTCTCTGGCTCTGGCCAACATAAATGAAGGTTTGTTTTACTTCTATTCGGTTAGTTTTGTAGGTAATGAAAAATTAAACATCCAAGAGGGAGAGGTATTCGAGATGGGTGAATAACGTATATCAATAATAAATGTACCTTGTGAACAATAATCACATTTTTCCTCGGTTATTGACCAAACAGAAGTGAAATGCCAGTGGTATCCCAGAAAACAGAAGCCGTTGCCTTCTTTCAGTAGGATTGTAATGTAAATCCTTAGAGACTCTTGTTCGGTAACCGTTACTAGCAATAAACAGCAACTACCCATTTCTTTAAGATAGCTGCATCGCGCTTTGGGCTGAGATAGTAGAACTATCAATAACTTACCCGGCTGAAATCATCAAAGTCGGAAGTCTAACAAAGTTTTGTTTATGTTTTATGATCTTGAAAGACCGGGACCACTTATAATTCATCGCATTTAAGCACATGTTTGTTAAAAGTCTACGCTATGTGTGCAATTTACCTTCATAGACCACAAATTGCGTATGAGGATATATATGTACATATATATTGAGAAAATAATAGTTCAATAATGATGAAATAAATTCTAGCATATCACATTAAATTTTAACGATACGGTTATCGTTGCTATTTACAAAGCTATGAAAACATGCATATTAAATCCATGTATATAAAGTAGCTCCAACATAGCAAATAAAGTAGCTCCAACATAACAAATTATGACCGAGCATTACTTGAGGATTGGCCAAATAATTGTTACTGAAGTTAGATATTATTGGAAATTTCTTATCTGCATACACACTTTCATGAAAATATATATATCTTCTGTGGAATATGATAGTTTTAGAGCATTTGGCAAGATTATATTTATTCAAAAGCTCACACTGTGTTCAAGCCCGCTTTCATTATTTTTACATTCAAAACTCGTCAAACTTTTTGGTCGATAATTTTCAATTAGAATTATCCAAAACTGAAGACATTTCACGTCTTTTTGAATAACAAGACTTCTTTGGCCATCAATAATTCAGGGATTTTAAGGAAAGGGAATCAATACCGATAAACTCTTTAAGGAAAGAAATTCTACCATAAGCTATAACAACCTATTCTTTGTCTCTTTTCTTGTTTGCGTTTCCTATTGGGTTGCTGACTAATGACAACTTTATGGCCTTTTCTTATTTGCCAAAAAGAAGGATGAAAGAAGTAGAATATATTTAAAGCCCAGTTTATTGAATCTTTCTATAAGAAAGTAGATGGTTTAGTCTAGGAATGTAACTCATTGCTTAGGACTAAAATGGTTTAATCTAGGAATGTAATCCATTGCCTAGAGCTAAAATGGTTTAGTCTAGGAATGTAACCCATTGCCTAGGCCTAAAATGTTTTAGTCTAAGAATGTAACCCATTGTCTAGGACTAAAAATGGTTTAGTCTAGGAATGTAACCCATTGCCTAGGGCTAAAATGTTTTAGTCTAAGAATGTAACCCATTGTCTAGGAATAAAATGGTTTAGTCTAGGAATGTAACCCATTGCCTAGGACTAATAATTTTAAAAACTAAAACCACCATAAAAGAGAAATTTACTTATTAATTACATCCCATGAATGTCTGATAAATTCATGCATAAATTTTAGAATAAAAAGAAACACAAAGAAATATTCTTTTTTGGTCTTACGTTCTCCAGATAATACATCATTATAAACTATTGTTGTTCTAGATTATTTTAGAGCATATTCACACACTGGTAATTCTGTGATGGTTGTGGCCGGGAATCCAATGTTGACAGAAAGGTTGGTGTACAATCCACTGGCTTGGAATAAATGGCTATTGCAAGTAGCAAACTATAGTGATAATAATAATAAAATGTATCTCTACTTTAACAATTCACTGTAATTATGTTAGTTTGAACCAAATTAGGGATAATTATTTCTAAATTTTAAGTAACTTTTTTAGCATTAAAACTTTCCATATTACTATAGCTAGCTAAGTTACATATATATCTATCCTTACTAGTCTCTATAAAATAAAATAAATTATTATACACATTTTTTTCCATTTTATTAGCCACATTTTTTGTGCGCTAGCAATACCTAGCGTGGGGCGCGCTTTACCCAATTACATTTTATTACTCATCAAGATCTCAACCAAACTACCCTCAAATCTAATTTTAAAGGTAACGCATCGTCCATTTTATATATATTATACTTGTATCTTTTACGGTACAAGAAAGGAATCATTGGGACCCCAGACGGAAGAGTTCTGTGAAAGAATCAGAGCGATAAAGTTTGTGATTTTGTCTGTACGCTTGTCTGGACAAGCCACTTAGTTACTTGCTTAGATGAAAATTCGTTGAAATAGTGAAACTTTGATTCACTCCATAAACATGTATATATAGCAATTTAGGCGGTTTTGTAAGTACAATAAGCTTTAGTTTTACTCAGCCAATATTGTTAAATAGTCATTGTTAATATTGAAACATCTAAAGGTGGTTTGTTTTAAACGGGCAATTTTATGGCTGCCTTTTTGTTTCATCATGATCCCTACTTGTCTATATAAAATAAAAAAAATATATTATACTTGTTTCTGTTCCTGTTATTAGCTAACTGATAACAAACTCAAACACCCTAACATAAAAGTTATCAAAACCTGAACATTTCTTTGAAAGTATACAATTAAGTTATTTGGTTAAAGTCGTAATGGGAGAGATCTCAGCCACTCTATCAAGATTAACAGCTGAATCATAGGATAATAATTAGCATCTAGTAATTATAAAAATATAGTAACTAATTAAACTTAGATGATTGTATAGGCTATTAACTTTAACAACAGTTGGTATTCATCCGCCACAAGTTTACGTGTGATATTACTCGATGAGTCTTATTTCACTCTCTTCTCAGTTGACGGTATATAGACTAAGATATGTAGAAAACTACATCGAACATTCGACCCTACTTGTGTTGTTCTGTCATTGTAAAGATATCTTGTTAAAGGCTTGGTTTTGTGATTCCTTTAGAAGGGTGAATAACCTTCAACGTGTAACTGAATGCTGTTGTCAATCATATACACCTTATATCCATCCTGATGAACAAGGAAGATAGTTCAACAACCTACTCTACTCGCATTGTCCTAAACTGATTCGAATATACTTTAAAATTACATAAATTGTACGACTTAACCTCGTAAGAAGTGAGAGGACAGCAGTAACGTCAAGTATGCAAGTCAGTTTCTTAGGGCCAAGTTATAACATTGACTTCTTCGTAGACTAATAACAAGAATGTGCACATAAAATAATAAAACTAGTTAAAGAAGAAGTTTGTCATTAGCATAAACCCAACATATATGAAATGTTCAGCTTGAGCGATTCCATCTTTGAATTCTTTCGAGGGAAAATATATATGCTGACTCAACATGGCACGCAATACGTAACACAAAAGACCTACTTAATAATGCGTTTTAGTTCTCATACTTCTGTCACCGTAACACAGCTAAGTTCTATGTGTTTTACAAAACGTTATAGGATAGTTTCAATAGAGCGTAAGAGTTCTTTCAGTTTGTCACATCAGGAAATAATGCATACACAACTCACAAACTTGCGACATCAGGCCCTCAGGTAGAAGCTTTTGATGTAACAGCAAACACGAGTCACGCAATGTATGCCTAAAATGACGTAAAGCAATTACTTTGAATTTTTCCATAGAAAAATACTTGCTGTGAGTTACAAAATATTTCGCCCAAATAGCACAATACGTTAGCAGGAACTGACTCTATGTTTATGTCAAACAGGATACAGAGTCTCTAGAAAGCTATTTTGTTATAAACGGTATAATTTTTGTTCGTAACATCTCAGAAACATATAAAGCTTCAGCATGCATTACAAGCAACGCCCCCCCCAGTAGCACAGCGGTATGTCTGCGGACTTACAACGCTAGAAACTGGGTGTCGATACTCGTGGTGGGCAGAGTACAGATAGCCCTTGTGTAGCTTTGTGCATAATTAAACAAAAAAAATTACAAGCAACGAGTCTATAAGGCCACTCACTACCTGGTGCGTGAATCTGATGATTCATTGTTCTATTCTCCTTGTCGCAAAAATGCGCTCCGCGATTTGTGGTCGGGAATACGTTATAAGAGTTACGGTAAAATCCCTCTCTTTGGTCATATAAAAATAGCCCCAAAAATTAACGTTGGGTACTGTTGTCTAATTGTGATGCCTCTGGTATATTGTTTCACAATTAGGGAAACCAATTTCTGAAAACAATCTAAAACTATTTACAACTTAGAAAAATAAATTCTAGTTATTGGTTATATATAAAAAGGTAATATTGCCAAATAAATTTATAAAAAATGAATTACAAATCCTTTTGAAAAATTATAGTGATAATTAAAACTCAGACATAAAGATCAGAAGTTTTATTAACCTGCACAATATAATCTGGAGCTTGCTTTGAAATACAACTGATTCTGGTACATAATACCATGCGTAATTGTATTCTGCTAACAACATGTAATTAAGAACTGTGAGAGGAAAAATCACGTTTTAAATGTTCTTACGTCACAGCGTTTCTTCCAAGAGTTGATTAATTATTGCTTTAAATTAATATAAATGTTGATAAATGGCTAAATCGAAATTCTACGGTTTCCATCAGTCCAAAGCTAACATTCTACGGTTTCCATCAGTCCAAAGCAAACATTTCACGGTTTCCATCAGTCCAAAGCAAACATTCTACGGTTTCCATCAATCCAAAGCAAACATTCTACGGTTTCCATCAA
>NW_013665714.1:496837-502698 GCF_000517525.1 Limulus polyphemus
CATCAGTCCAAAGCTAACATTCTACGGTTTCCATCAGTCCAAAGCTAACATTCTACGGTTTCCATCAGTCCAAAGCAAACATTTCACGGTTTCCATCAGTCCAAAGCAAACATTCTACGGTTTCCATCAATCCAAAGCAAACATTCTACGGTTTCCATCAGTCCAAAACAAACATTTTACGGTTTACATCAGTCCAAAGCAAACATTCTACGGTTTCCATCAATCCAAAGCAAACATTCTACGGTTTCCATCAATCCAAAGCAAACATTCAACGGTTTCCATCAGTCCAAAGCAAACATTCGTGACCTACAGAAGGCTCTAGTGAAAAGACGTAGTGAGAAGTCCTATAATTTCATTTTTTTGATAGAATATGGTTGTTAAAAACCAGCCTACCTGATAAGTTCTGGAACAGAAAGGCCACTCAGCAAGATAGGTATTATGGTAGATCCGGACTTATCAAGAATATCAGTTTTCAGTTAATCTGTTTGTTTGTTTGCTATTAAACATAAACTACACATTTGGCTAATTTTATTATTCCCATAGGTATCACTGGTATAGAATCCCGATTTGTAACCTAAAAAGCCTTTAGAATGATTGCTAAATCACTGGGGGACATTTTCCAGTTAAATCTTGCACTCTAAGTATTGAGCAGAATAGCTTATATATAGCAACTTATTAAACACCAAGTGTAAATAAGTTACTTCTAACGCACTTTAGGTGTCCAAAACCTAAATTCGTCATTTAAGATGGAGAGTTTCCTAGTAACTTCAAAGTTATTATGATGTTTGGTTACAACACCCCCAAACGGACTAGTTTTGGCAATACACGCTACAAAACTTATATTGTTTTGGGTTTGGCTGTAGTTAAAGCTGTTATGAAGATTAATGTCTTCATATTTTCTATAAACTGGTTAATTTCTTTGTAACTGATGAAAATTACTTGAATTATCTTTTATCGATACTTTGGAGTTTTTTAATACTTTACTAGTTTAGGATCTGTCAAATATCAAATACTTTACAGCTTTTAAACTCTCCGAATATTTATTTATTCAGATAAGAAAAAACTACAAGAGTAAAGTCCATACAACGTAAATCCAATATCGATTTTATAACTTTTTTTTTACAAAGAAGTTGTGAGTTTTTTACAATACATCACGATCGGAAATAAAACAAAATTATAAAAAGATATGTAATAAGATTTTTCATGGCCTAAGTTAAGCTTATCAGACTCCCTGCTAGAACCGCGAAGTATAATCTGCAGTACCTCGTACATTTATAAACACCTCCAGACTTCATACTTCTTCATGGTATATTAATAGATTCACATTAAGCATGGAAGAGATTTAAACCATCTCTGTTGTGATTATACAAAAAGTTTGAATAATAACATGAGTACACATTATATAGATAGATAATGATCAATATTTAACTAAACGTACATCAACATATATATATATATAGATAGATATTTATGTACATATACACATATTACTTGAAAGACCAATCTCTAGCACAGGACAGATGTTTTAATGTTGCAAATGATAATGGAGGAATTAGGTAGTTTCATGAGGAGCAATGTATGTTTTTAATCATCTTTAATTAATCAAAATATACTCGTGATTGTATCTCGATGCTGACTCCTTCACAAACACTACACTTCAAGCTTCAAAATATACTCTAAAACATAAAGATTGATACTTTTTCTAATCATAAAATGTTTTTAAACCTGGTGTCTAGTTCTTCTACTAGACCTACAGATTTTAATTGTATTTATAAGAGATGTAAAAACATCTTATGATTAAGTTTAGCACTACTATTAACACTATAGCAAGCTGTAACTCTCGATAAATTCGGTAAGCTTATTTTTTATGTACACTTTGTCACTTTGTTTGTTTTCATCTAATTATTGAAGGTACGCTACTGAGTTTTAATGTTTAAATTGTATTAGTGCAATACATCTCTGAATGTCTAATAATGTGATAAAATATGTAAATAACATCAGCAATTTACTTAATTTGTTTCGTTAAAGAATTAAAGTTATTGCTTTTAGAATTATATTGACATTCTAATTATAAATATATATAGATAAAAGTACATCTTGACATCAACCCTTCACAAATCACAGTTAAGTCTAAAAACTTAGCACTGATCACAGTTACGTGTACAAACTTAACACTAGTGATTCTATTTACATTGAAATTAAGAATATGTTATAGAGTTATCTAAATTAACAGCGAAAATTTGTCAGGATAACTTACATTTCTTCTTTTTTTACATCATTTAATATTAAGTAATCAAAATAATTAACTTATTGAGCTCATAATAATTATAAGGTATTGGTAAATATTAGAAAAAACACAACCTTTGTTTATCATATTGGACTTTTGTGTCTAAAGTATATAGCTTTTAAACAGAAAACAAAAGCGAAAAAAGGTTGCATGTGCAAGTGTTTCAAGAAAATTTCTACAGATTGGCTCTAAAATTAAATGCAGATTAGATTTAGAAAATGATTCTTAAACAGAAATGTTATACCAGTTAGTAGAATCTTAATTTTTCTACGTTATCTTGACCTGCTCAGATGATGTTATGTAATCAAAAATATATTCAGAGTTAATAGATTTATAAAAAGTACAGAGCCTGACCTGAAATCTAAAGATCCACTTTTCAAAATTAGTTCACAAGATAAAGGACATCACACATTTTACATAAATGTATAAATTTAAATTTTGCATTCTCAAGTCAAGATAGATGAAACTCTGTAGGATTTATACGTATTTATATATGCTTTAGCTAAATCATTAAAAGTATCTTTATAGTAGAGAAAGACAGGCCTATGAAGCATTAGGCAATCAGAGAAGGAAAAAGAAATCTTGAAAATATAAATTTTATAGGTCTTCCTAAAAAAGAGAAATTGATTTTGATATGAGTATCACATGACTAGAATTCCTTAAAAGCACGACCATGTGAGTTTTGGGCGCAAAAGATTTGATGAACGTGTTTCTCAGGGTTAACGACGAGTCAAATGAGAAGAGATTTCAAGGAAGCAGGTATTAAATTTCAATAATTCGCTTTTGACAGCAAGCCGACTTAAACGTAATAGCTAAGGGAACGTGGTAGGGTAAGGTATGTAAAAAGTAATCTGGGACATTGCTATACGAAAGGTTGTAAGTTTATTGAAACTCCAGTAACATTACATAACTACACGTATTATGAGAAGCACTGAAATATTACAATGTGTATATCCGTCATAGATGTTTTTACCAATAAATTCTTATTCTAGCTGTATTCTTGATACGCAAAACATATTCCACGTACACATGTATACTTTTGTTTTCAGAAGTTAATGTCACGATAGGATAACATAATTTTCTTGACGTAAACATTAAAAAATATTTCCTAACAACTAAACTTTTATTGTTCTTTATTCCTAACCATTAGTTTAAATTTTGTTTATAAACATTATATCTCAAAATATTTATGTATACAATATGATTTATTACAATGACACATGTTAGATTATGTTAATAGTGAAAGTGAGTTTCAATTAACCTACCTGTAACCGACCAAAGCATAGTGTATCTTACTACGACAGGATTGTGTATCACAAAGTAAATACCTAGGACAGAACTGTGCATAACACAGTAAGAAACTAGGACAGGATTGTGTATCACACAGTAAATAACTAGGACAGGAATATGTATCCAGAGTAAGGAACTAGGACGAGACTTTGTATCAAACAGTAAGAAACTAGGATGGGACTTTGTACCATACAGTAAGAAACTAGAACAGAACTGTGTATCATACAATAAGAAACTAGGACAGAACTGTGTATTATACAATGAGAAACTAGGACAGAACTGTGGATTATACAATAAGTGACTAGGAGAGAATTGTGTATTATACACTAAGAAACTAGACAGAACTGTGTATTATACAATAAGAGACTAGGAGAGAATTGTGTATTATACACTAAGAAACTAAGACAGAACTGTGTATTATACATAAGAGACTAGGACAGAACTGTGTATTATACACTAAGAAACTAAGACAGAACTGTGTATTATACATTAAGAAACTAGGACAGAACTGTGTATTATACAATAAGAAACTAGGACAGAACTGTGTATCACACAGTAAGAAACTAGGACAGAACTGTGCATCATACTGTAGGAAACTAGGACAGATATGTGTATTAAAAATAAGAAACTAGGAAAGAATTTGGTATTATTCACAAGAAACTAGTGTACTACCACGATGAGTCTACATTAAAATGTATCTTAAGTGTTATCAATTTGAACATATCTATGTTAAAAAAAGATTATTAAAGTTATAATTATTGCATTATCGGTAACAAAATGATGTGAAATTATTTGCATCTATCTTATTATAAAATAATTATTTTCTAAATGACTGAAAACAGTAGAACTTATATATAAATACGAACCACAAAACATTCATACACGTGACTCAAAAATACAATAAGAGCAATTTCTGATTTTAATGGTTACAACGTTTCGATCCATAGTATAGGGTCATTATCAGGTAGGAATTACATTTAATAAGCCAGTTTAATTTCAGAGAACGTTACAGACTCATGGTGGTGAGAAAAATTTATGTGGCATTAGATTAGGTTTTTTTCATTAAAATGAGGTGAAAAAAATATTGATATAGATAAAGTGAGGATTATGGATATTTATTCAGCGTTGACTTTGATGACTTTATCAGTAGTGCTTTAGTTAGCTGTTTTCTTTCTGTTGATGTGTGGTTGTGGTTCTATTCGAATGATTTCAGCTGAGAAAATAAGCTTTAAACACAACCATCTCCAAACTTTTATATTGGTTGAGATATGTTGACGACTTTTTTTCTGCGATTCAACTTGACAAAGAAAAATAAAGATTCCCAAGCCACGTCAACGACATACATCCCAGCATTCATTTTACAACTGAGTAACGAATAAACTTTCTCCATATACTTTCTAAATGTCCAGATAATAAGAAAACAATGAGAAATTGAGAATAAAATTCATAGAAAAACAATAAACTCTAAGCAATACCTTAATACCGCTCTCCATACAACAGCAAATATAAACCTTGAATAGTATTGTGCAAATAGCATTTAATATATGCTTTGCAAATAATTTAATCGATGACCTACAAAGATTTTCTGAAATCTTAATTTAATAAAACAACTATATGGAAGAAGTTATTAAGATATAAAAAACAAAAACAAATACAAACTAAAATATTAAATATGAAAACATCTTCATCTTTATTACCACTATTCCTTATGTTACACCAGTGAACACCTTTTTGGATTATGGAAACAATTTATGAAGAAACACAATGTCGACATAATTACCATAATCATACAAAAACCAGGTATTAAAGTCAGAGACCTTATTACTAACAATTACTTCACTAGAAATAAAAACAACGGAGTTATCTACAATATCAAATGCCATTCATGTAAATAATTTTATATTGGCGGAACCGGAAGAGAAATGAATCTCTGACATAAGAAACATCTTAAAGGATCCCCACATGTTTTCACCGGAAGAGAAATGAACCTCTGACATAAGAAACATCTTAAAGGATCCTCACATGTTTTCAACGGAAGAGAAATGAACCTCTGACATAAGAAACGTCTTAAAGGATCCTCACATGTTTTCACCGGAAGAGAAATGAACCTCTGACATAAGAAATATCTTAAAGGATCCTCACATGTTTTCACCGGAAGAGAAATGAAACCTCTAGATATAAGAAACATCTTAAAGAATCCTACACATGTTGTCACCGGAAGAGAAATGAACCTCTAGATATAAGAAACATACTTAAAGGATCCTACACATGTTTTCACCGGAAG
>NW_013665714.1:502759-507062 GCF_000517525.1 Limulus polyphemus
GAAATAGAACCTCTGACATAAGAAATATCTTAAAGGATCCTCACATGTTTTCACCGGAAGAGAAATGAACCTCTGATATAAGAAACATCTTAAAGAATCCTCACATGTTGTCACCGGAAGAGAAATGAACCTCTGATATAAGAAACATCTTAAAGGATCCTCACATGTTTTCACCGGAAGAGAAATGAACCTCTGATATAAGAAACATTTTAAAGGATCCTCACATGTTTTCAACATCTCAAAGAAACAAAACATAATCACTGAAAACAATTTTGAAATCATCCTAAGAGAATGAGACATCAACAGAAGAAAAACAGCTGAAGCACTAATGATAGAGCTCTCAAAAATAATGTTAAATAAATATCCAGAAACCCTTTTATCTATATTAATATCTTATCCACCTTATTTCACTAAAAAACAACAACTAATTTAACGCTACGTGCAAACTTGTCATACGTATCACGAGTCTGTAATGTTCTCTGGAATTCATCTACCTTTTTTGGATCTAACTTTGCCCTGATGATGATCCACTGTTATGGGTTCGAAACGTTGTAATCATTCAAATCAGAATTTGTCTACTGTGAAAGCTGTTGTTATTGTATTCTTGAATTAATTATTCAGTTCAGCAGGTTCTTCACTAAACATTAATTCATACACTTGAGAGGCTTAAGTTCATGTATAATTAAGCTGTTTGGTTGTTGGAGATGATGTTAATATGATATAAAAGTGTGATTTATCAGAGCATGCAGAAGGTAATATTACAATATGTCTTCAACAAGAATTATTTGGGTACCACTGCCACTGAGTGTAGAATTTCTAACACTTAAGGCTATAAAATATTATTTCTTTGCATTAAATGATATATAGCACAATTTTTATATTGAATCTTAAAATAGAAAAGTGAAATTTCCTTTAATATATTTGGTATTAGGTTCATCACCTAGTGAAGATAGTTAAGTAGCAAACAACGAAAAAGTTTTGTATACTACACCATTCGCTACTGAGCTCCTGGTTTTAGTCAGCTTTTGTTCTCTTGCTTTTTGCGTTTGTCAGTACAGATTCCTTAATTAGGGAATGTACGCCTTACCAAGACCATTTACCGGTGGTAGCTTCTACGAACTTCATGTCTTGTCAGGCTAGTGATGTCAATAGTAGAATCAACTAAGGTGATAACGAGTGTTAGGGGCTTGCTTATAAGTAGCTCAAAAGCTTCACGTTTTTGTTTACCCTCCACTGATAATAGGTGAAACTATCCATGAAGTATCAATCACGGCTTCCCTGAAATTACGTGTGGTGTTAAGAACAGCAGAAACTCAAAGAGTAGTGTAGTACGTAATGGGTTTCCAGCTTATATAAATACCAGGATTACTGATATACACAACGAAACCTCCTTTTTATGCAGTATGCACATGGTACTAAAAATGGCAGAGGATCAACAGATTACGTAAATTACAAAATGAAAACGCAATAACCAAGTGCTTTCGTAAAGTAAATATTCAATCTTCAGGTTTGAATTGGGATATAGTAAAATCATAAAGCATAATTTGCATCAGCAGTAAAACTATTGATCTTTAATGTTGCTTCTACGTTAGTGCCATATAATCTTGTTAGGTAACATAATGTTGAAAACAATATTAAAATCAGAGGATGTGGTTAATACAAGAGAAAAAAAAAAAGTAGTTGCTTGTGGAATGGTTTCCATGACTTAATTTATGATTGCAATAATATGTAAGTATCTTTTCTACAATCATATATTTTGTTTGTTTGTAGTTAAGCACAAAGGGCTATTTGTGCTCTGCCCACCACGGGTATCGAAACCCGGATTCTAGCGTTGTAAGTCCGCAGACATGCCGTTGTGCCACTGGGGAGCTCACAATCATAGATAAATCTAACTTTAATTTTCAAATTTCATTATAGGTTCCAAGCTTATTTTTTGTGACAATAATATGCTCTGATAGTTTTATAACTTAATCCTTAAAGCAGAATCTTAACTATTTTTCTAATAAAAAACTTTTAAAAAGATAGTTTGAATATATCTAAAAAGGAAATGACTTAACATCTATGCAAAAATTATGATATGATTAGTTGCCTGACTTTTTATATGCATGTGTTGTTTGTAAACTAGTAGAAGTTAATTTTAGTAATTACAAAAAAAAAACATTCTAAATACGTGTTTTCTATTAAAATCGTAGGGCCATATTGTTTGACTAAAACTTTGGTTTTATACTCATGTCTCCTAATATATAAAATTGTTATATTAACACTAACCTCTTGCCTAATTTCACAGGACAAACGTTGGCACTGAAGACATTGATATTACGTTTGAAGCGAACTAATCGAGCTAAATAAAATATTTCATTGTACGTCAGAATTTAGTTCCGATTTGGTATATTACCCAAAATGGTTTGGGGTATTGTTTGAAAGCCTGTTGTCCTAAACGCTCTGTCCTAAACGCGAGATGTGTTTTATCCACTGTTAAATTAATACTGATCTACTAGTAACACATCTTAATTGACAATAAACACAATACGATAAAATATATATATATAGAAATTTGTGTCTGTCAGTACATTTATTTGTTTGTTTTTGTTTGTTTTTAATTATGCACAAAGCTACACAAGGGCTATCTGTGCTCTGCCCACCACGGGTATCGAAACCCGGTTTCTAGCGTTGTAAGTCCGCAGACATACCGCTGTGCCACTGAGGGGCCAGTACATTTATAATAAAGGTTCTTTCACTACCCATTCAAGTCGTCCACAACCTTTATTTTATTTTTTTTTTTTAAAGTGGGTCCCTCGTCATAAAACCTAAGTTTGTTGTCCGCGGTGTATATTGCAAGCACTTAAGTGACTTTAGCATATTTTCAAATAAAGGAATCATTAACAAAAATTACAATCAATAACAAAAAAAAGACATAAAAGTAAATGTAAAAATAGAGTGAGTATAAAAGCAAAGGAATATATGATTATAGCGTCAACACTATAGATAAGGTAAAAATAAATGAATGGAATATCCTTGGGAATATTAGAATTCATAGCACTTTCTTGGCAACATAAGTCTTAAACAGGATTCTTTATTACACAGTGATGAAAATTAACTGCATTTTGTTGGTTGGTAGGGTTGAATAAGAAAGGCAGATACTTAATGTAACCGGTCCGAGCGTGAACTGGTGGATAGCCTGCTCTGACTGTGAACCAGAGGAATTATGACTTATGGCCCGTTGGCAGAAGTAGCTCAGGGGTAGGCGGTGTGTGCTGCATTCTCTTAATTTAACAATTTTTAAACAAGCAAACTAACTTGGAATATCGTGCAATTATTAGAGATATTTTATGCATGAATTTTTGTGATCTAGGTTAAAAATTTGAGACACCTCAAAAAAGGAGATTTACGAAGTGCTAATATTACAGTTGTATATTAAATGTTCGTCTTGTTTCTTTATTAATACAAACTCGTAGAAACATCTGAAAAGCGTAGACTTTTATTTTGAATCCGAACTAAATATACCCTAAAATTAATGTATTGCATGTAAATCTTAAAAATATAATAAGTAAAGCTAAAATAACGCAATAAAATGCATTTCATATGTATAATTTTTCTCTAGTTTAACAATAACAAAAAAAAAACAAATAATGGATATCAAGGCACACAGAAGAGCTGATATTTCTACTAAGCAAAATATTCCTGTAAAATTTTTTATCTCTCTACATCATAGTTTATTGTCTGTTGTTTTTCTTACATGAGCGTGGGTTAGCACTGTGTTAGAGCTGGCGAGCCGGATTCAAATCAGTGAGATACCACAAACTATTCCTCATGTGTTAAGCACTGTATGTGTTACAAGCGTGACAGTCAACCCCTTAGCGTGAATGGTGGGTGGTAGTGTGTTATGGATAGACTGCTTTTCCTATGATAAGTAGTTCGAAATTAGAGACTACAGCAGGTAGCCTAAGTAACTTAACCATAAATACAAATACAAAATGTTCCTTATATACACTTTTTTCTCTTAAACTTTGTTGGTTTTAGATTTACAACGTTCAAATTTATGTACATTTCAACTCATGCAATGTGGATTTTAAAATATTTACTTTACAAAAAAAGATACTAAAACACTATAATATTCACTTCTTTTAGAAAAAATGAAAAATATTGTACAGAATTTCATACTTTTTGGGCACCGCATGGCCAGGTGGTTAGGGCGCTTGACTCGTAATCTGGGGGCCGCGAGTTTGAATCCCCGTCCCACCAAACATGCTCGCCCTTTCAGCCGTGGGGTCGTTATAACGTGACGGTCAATCCCACTGTTCGT
>NW_013665714.1:507072-523219 GCF_000517525.1 Limulus polyphemus
CCCACTGTTCGTTGGTAAAAGAGTAGCCCAAGAGTTGGCGGTGGGTGATGATGACTAGTTGCCTTCCATTTAGTACTATTATGGTCTCGTGGATTAATCGTACAAAATATAATGAAACCAAACAAATTATGAAGCATATTCTTGGATATATCTATCACTCCAATCAGAAGTTTCTGATTAACCCAACAAACAAAAATACTTTTCTTTAAACAGCTGATTAGAACGATTTTTAATTCTTCTCATATCTCAAGCATACCACGTTTTTCATTTGTAAATCTCAATTTGCCTTGTTAGCGTGCATCACGTCACTGGTAGACATTTCAAGACCAGGAACCACTATTGTGTGAAATACAATTCCTCCCATTTCCATAAATCGATTTCATAATCATAATGAAACCTTCGATTCACGGAGCCAAGACTGCGATCATATTGATTTAGAGCGTGTAAGAGGCATTCATTTGGAGCCTTTTAGCATAATTCTCTTTATTTTCTATATTAGGATTTTTCATTTGGTGATAATGCGCATTAGGCACCAAGCTGTAAAAACGAAACATGATTACTAAAATCTATGTGCATATTTCAAAATACTAAGTCATATACGTTACAAACATTGCTGGTTTTAGAACATTATTTTGAAGGTATGGAATGATCCTTTGTAATATTTGAAAGTATTTTATAGTTGTATAAAAATAATCTGTAAACTGTTCGGCCTCCCAAAATAATTATTATATTTTAATTCTTGCTGTAAGTAAGTTTATTTTAAATCAATATGCTAGGATTGTAAGCAAGTATTTAGCGTTATAATTACAGCAGAAAGTTCCATGTTTTTGTGATGAAAATTTGTGATATATTTTCTGTGTTTAAACTTAACCATGGTTTCAATGGACTATATTTCTGTTGAAAATTTCTTTCAGTACACTTTATTGTGACTTAACTACAAATAATGATGTATTTAAAAAATATACATTTAGGTTTTACCTCTTCTACTTTCTATAGATACAAACAGTAATACCACCTTATCAACTTGGTGACAAAACCACATAAACTACAAGGGTTATTATTATCAACACATTAAGTCCAACATAAAACTATTTGAACCACTTTTTCGTTAGATATGAATGTATATCAATTAGTAGAGTGAGTTTCTCCTTTTCAAGCAATTTTTGAGAATTACTTTCTGGTAGAGCTTCTATTTATAACACCATGAAACTAATTCAAAACTACACTTCCAACAGTTGTTATCAAATATTCATACTCGTTAAAGATTTACCTTATGCACAATTAGATAATCAAAACAATTATTTTATTGCTCTAACTTCCATTTTTCACCACACGAAAGACGTCAGTTACAGCGTGTTTTTAATTATTCAAGGAGTTACGCCTATGTCATGCTAAGTTACAAAAGCCAACGACTAAAGCGAATATTATGTATTAGTAAAAGCACTTGGGTAATTTTAGAAGAACTTTTACAGACATAATGGTCTATTTTAAATTTTATATTTACTATTAGATGATTTAAAACAAAAAGAACAAACATATAGCCGTCCCTAAATTTGAGCTGACAGATAGGCGGCTAGTCAACAAAACCCACGGTCATCGCTTGAGCTACTGTTGCCTAATGGAATAGGGAAATTTGACCTCACTCTTATAACGCATCCAAGTGCGGAGCGTGTTCTTGCATCAACAAGTCGAATACAATAAATTCTCAAATTTCAGTCCGGGCTAAATGTTAAGCTACGTCTCGCCCAGGAAATCATCTACAATCATGTTTTCACCATAGCACAAGTATGTAAATACGTAATTTACCCCAATTTTCCTGTATTATAAAGTAATTTTGAATACAAGAAAAACATATAATGGAGGTACTAGTGAGTTTAAAATGTTAATAGATAAACCAACGATTGCATATTATATAATATCAAGACGTCTTGTGTGTATACAAAAAGCCATAACGAATTAAAATAACACATTTGAATATTTAAGTATGTATTACTATTGTTATCAAATAATACATGTTTATTTTGAACTATTCATTTATATAGCATAGAAAATAATGATAAAAAAAAAAACGAAATTGTGTGTGTTTAATATTTCCCAGTGGCCATGGTGGGGGTTCATATATGTAATATTAGCTATACAATTATGAATGCTTTATCTAAAAGTTTACCTATGTTCAACCGTTAAAGTTATACTAGATATAAGACAAGCGCATGGTGTGGAAAGCTGCAACCGTAGTAAAAAAAGGAGTAAATTACTTATAATAGTTTAAAGATTTTATCATTTTAGTTGTTTCAACTGATAAAACTATTATTTTTTATTCTCCATTAAGGAATGTATACACTAAGCGTAAAAACGTCAAAGTTAAAACTAAGATATATTTATTGAGTTGTCTTAAGGTTAGTTTCCATGAGGCAACTTTTGTCGCAAGCAACTTGTAATTTATTAAGTGTTTTATGAACTGCTTCGTGGAAACGTTTTGCCAACAACACGCACGCCACACCCACTTGAAATTAAGAGAACCGTTCTATTCCCTGCAACTTGTTGGAAGTTTCAGCCAATTAGAACACTGCAAACTGATTACAAATATTTGACATTATATCATTATAGCATATTTTTCAATGCTTTCAAGACTACAAGTTACGTTATCTGTAGAAGAGTATTAAACGGTAAATATTATTCAAAATAGGTTTGGCATAATCCCACGCTGATACGTAGGATTTTGATTTATTGCCGCCTATCATTTTCGCCACAATTGCATAAAAGAGAGTGTTAACAACTTTCTTTTCACTTGTTGAAGTCAGCAAAATTAGCGTGGACAGCCAAAATATTGGTTGATTTTTGCTACGCGTGTTATTGTGGAGGGAAACTGAAGATGCCTTGTTGAAATGGTTGTATTTGGAAACTACCTCAGCACAATTTGAATAACATGTGACTCTAAGCGATAAACGTTGGTTTGTAGTAACTGATATTTAATGAATAGAATTTCATTTATTTCTTAAACCGACTGAGGTATTTAGCTCAGAAATATGTCCCTAGTATCCAGAAAAAGAAAAATGTTTATTTAGCTCAAAGTTTCAGCTATACTGTAACAGTAACCTTCCGCGAGACCAGGAAGCACACGTAATGTGCATCTTTGATTGTTATGCTGTAACAGCAACCTTCTGCGGGAGCATGCAACACACATAATGTTCATCTCTGACTCCCGCAGAAGGTTACTTTACAGTATAATAATCAGAGATGAACAATGTGTGTGCTGCATGCTCCCGCAGAAGGTTACTTTACAGTATAACAAAATCAGAGATGAACAGTGTGTGTGCTGCATGTTCCCGCAGAAGGTTACATACAGTATAATAATCAGAGATGAACAATGTGTGTGCTGCATGTTCCCGCAGAAGGTTACTTTACAGTGTAACAATCAGAGATGAACAGTGTGTGTGTTGCATGAATTATACTGTAAAGTAACCTTCTGCGGGAGGAGGCAGCACACACACTGTTCATCTCTGATTGTTACACTGTAAAGTAACCTTCTGCGGGAACATGCAGCACACACACTGTTCATCTCTGATTATTATACTGTAAAGTAACCTTCTGCGGGAACATGCAGCACACACACTGTTCATCTCTGATTGTTATACTGTAAAGTAACCTTCTGCGGAGCATGCAACACACACACACACTGTTCATCTCTGATTGTTATACTGTAAAGTAGCCTTCTGCTGGAACATGCAGCACACACACTGTTCATCTCTGATTATTATACTGTAAAGTAGCCTTCTGCGGGAGCATGCAGCACACACATTGTTCATCTCTGATTATTATACTGTAAAGTAGCCTTCTGCGGGAGCATGCAGCACACACACTGTTCATCTCTGATTATTATACTGTAAAGTAGCCTTCTGCGGGAACATGCAACACACACATTGTTCATCTCTGATTATTATACTGTATGTAACCTTCTGCGGGAGCATGCAGCACACACACTGTTCATCTCTGATTGTTATACTGTAAAGTAACCTTCTGCGGAGCATGCAACATCAGAGATGAACAGTGTGTGTGTTGTTTATGTAACGTACTCTCCAATAGCTAATAGCTGAAACTTTGAGACAAATAATGTCTCTGCTTTTTAAAACCGTACTTAGTGTTGTGTTTTTATTTTGGAATACAAAATGACGCTGAATAATGAATTATCTACATGGTTAAGGAAGAAATATTTTTTCCATTAAATAAGTTGATGAATGTTTGTTTAATTTGACTGCAAAAGTTCTATATAACTTTCTTATAAATTCATATACAGAGTTCAAGTATATAAAAATAGAATTTAATATCCATCTTTTGCCTTTTACAAAACACTTTTCAGGAAACTTTTCGATAAATATCAAAAACCATAAGCTGGGCTTAGTCTGAGACATCCTAACTCTGTATGAAATGCTAATTATATGTAGTGTTAACAACAAAATTATAAAAATGTAATGCTCAAACATTTAGGGTTTATAAAAATGTGCAGTCACGCGTAAATTTCATCAGGCCTTAAAAAGCCTTCTTACTTTATCAAATTAGTTTTTTAAAGCTTAACATTAAGCTATTAGTACTGCATACAGATAGTATTTCCAACAGACTTTTAGTTGATCAGTATTAACGTTGAGAAAACGGTTTATGAACATTGATTTGGTGAAAAGATAGCTAAAAATACTTGAATATGTAATAAAAGAGGTTGGGTGTAACCTACTGGTTAGCATACCAGGATGCTGATAAGGCCTAGAGTTCGAGCCGCGATATGCTGTTGAACAAACTCCATATTTCCACTTTGGGTGAGTTAACGCTGTGACAGTTGTGTTATTCGGTAAAGAGTTGACGTAAAAGCGGCAGCTGCTACCTTCCTCTGGTTACTATTCGTAAATTTTAGTTGTCATGCAGAACTTTCAGCATAGCTGTTTAGTACAAGTATCACATAAGGAGCGGTTCAATAATTTAGCAAAGAATAATAATGTCATAAGAAGCACATGTAATGAAATTTTATGTTTCATCAAATGTATTAATCATAGAAAAATGATGTTTGTATCATGACACGCTAGGCGTTAGATTGTTCCAGAGATTGAAAACTGTACAGATAAATTAAAAAGGAGAGCGACAACTGCTCTTAGATATACCCAGTCATTACATATTATATATTTTGATTAATGTTTCACTTTAATGTGTTAAATCACGACAGCTCGTTCTTCTTGTTTATCATACCTGTAACCAAAACCTAAACAACTGTATAGTAGAACTAATGTTTCAATCCATGTAGCAACGCACATTCAGAAACAAATCAATTAATTTAGTTATTAAAAAAATAGCCTCGTATACATAATAGTTAAATCTTGAATTATGTAATTGCATATACATCTATGATATATATTTAAACATTCAAAAGCGTTTTAATTCAATGTCCGATTTTAAACCGATTTTAAATTTAGTTCTAAATTCGTGTCTCTGCAAATGTTAAGATGTGTTATCACATGGTTTAAAAATATAGCAAACAAATATTATAAAACAATTTAATTTTTATCAATGAGTTGTACTACCAAGCTACTAAGGCTGTCTGTCTCCATCCCTAATTATGAACTACTACCAGTCAGTAGCAGCATAGTATCCTCTAGCTACGTTAAAAGATTCGCTGTCATTCATATAAGGAACCAAGAGGTGAAAGTGTGGGAATATTTTGTAGTATCGCTTGAATTTGAACCCCGCTCACCGGATCAAAAACTCAGAGTTCTTCCGGATCAACCCCATCAACGAGCTGCTTTTTTTACAGTAATATATTATTAACAGTGAACACTGTAGCTAATTAAATAACAATACTCTTTAGGTAAGGAAGGTGAACGTAATGAAAATGTATTGTTAAATAATTTGTCTTTATAGCACGTTATTTACACATGTATACGTATATATTCTTTTCCGTTATGTCAGTTACATACTGTGGTATATTGTCATCAGTCTTCGAATGACGTTGGATGCAAGTTTCATTTTAATGACATATTAAATAACGTGAGCTTTTAGGATGCAAAAGTGTCTCTATATTAAGCTTAATTGTTTGAGTATTTATTCGTGTTTTGGGGCACATCGACTCACACATTATATTTTCTAGAAATCTAGAAAACAGGTCTGAATATGCTGCAGTTGTATGTCTCTATCTCCGCTATAGGGGTAACGTTACCTACTATTTCTTGCGTAAAAGTTAGATTCTCGCTTAACTGATGAGTCTCATTAGTTTATTGAAAATATTATTCTCCTCGTGTCTATTTTTTACTGGAATATCCACAAAAATCTTGTTTGGATTAATTTTTGGCTAAAGCTTACACTTATTCTGTAGAAATTTGATGTTAATATAATACATAATTTAATGAACAATTTGTTTCGAAGAGTTTTGCATAAAGATTAATGATTTTATATGCACATTTCGTTCGTTAGTTAAAGTTAGACATAAAATGGCGGAGTCTACTGCCATCAATGAGAATAGAGCGCTCAAATGCATTAAATGCTAAAGCGATTCACGTCGAAGAAAATGAAAGAACGTTCGGCGAAAAGATGAAGTTTAGTAACAAGGAAATATCGAGACAAGATTCTTATCAAACTGGGCAAACAAACTTTTCTATATTGAAGAGGACCTGTTCTTGCTAATAAAAAGGATCTTTGATAATTCTGTAGTAAATACGTTTCTATCTTTTAATATATAAAACGAAGGACTTTGTGAAATGGGGCATTTAATAAGTTTTCGCAAGAATTATCTGGAGGATTACTGTGTAGGAGGCTATGAGTAGAACGAAGGATATGAATTTGTCTGTTCATACTGCTGCCAACCATAATACATAACGAAACCATTAACATCAAGTATTTAACGTATTTCCCGTATTGCCTAGCCATGTATAGTAATCATAACTAAATATATTACCCAGACCTCTGAATACTTAAACTTTTCCAAAACGCCCTGTTCAATAAAGTAACAGGTAATACGAAGATATGATAACATCATGGATTATGGTTGATTTTATAAACGCAATATTTCATTTTATATCGGAAATAGACGTTAAAATATTTGTAACAGATTGTTTATTTTTGAAATTATTGAAAACTTATTTTTCAAGACATAAAAATATATTGTGCATTCGTGATAGTTAAAACGAAATGTTTCACACTTGTCTCTCCTATCAAAAGCCTGAATTAGCGTAAAGTGCAATTAACTGATATCTCATTGGATGAACTGACTTCATCAGTACACTTTCCTAGCTTTGCACTTTTTTCCACTGTGAAAATGTTCTCTGTAAAAGGCATACTAAGAAGGTATATTAGCTAATATAGAATGTACGTTACAGTGCAATAAATAAATAGAAATAATGTACCAGGTAACATGAAATCCATTGTGATTGTTTGTTTGCCTAAGCTATTTTATACAACCCCTTACATTCAAAACTACATTCGATTTATGATATGCAACACAAAATAGCTTATTTAATAAATAGTCTAAGATTCCTGATTACCCTTTTTTTTCAGAAAACTTAAGATTTTTACATGAAAAGCGGTTTTACTCCTCAACTATTGTATGTTAAATTTTGCGTAAAGATTCTCGAGGGCTATATGCACTATCCGTCACTAATTGTGTAGTCTTAGACTAGTGATAAAGCAGTTAGTCAACACCGTTCACCGCCAACTATTTGGTTACTCTTTACTCAAGGCTGGAAGGGCGAGCATATTTGGTAACTGGATTTGTGCGAGTCGAACCCAGTCCTCAGTGAGATAAAATTATAAATCCTGACGAAATCAAACAATAATGAACTAAACGAACTTATAACGGTCTTAATAAAAGATGTAACAATGTATATATCAATGAACTTCTTTAAACATTCGAATACATTTTTCATGATAAAAGCGCGGAATACTGTAGAATGTTAGATATATCTGGATCGATCTGAACATCAGAGATTTTAACACTATAGAATGTTAAATATATCTGTATCGATCTGAACATCAGAGATTTTAATACTATAGAATGTTAAATATATCTGGATCGACCTGAACATCCGAGCTTTTGACAGATGACTGAAAATGTGTGTTGCAGTCTCGTTTCTTTCTGACATTAATATTAAACGTTTCCAGTAAAAGATTCCCAGCATGCTCTATTGCTAGTTTCAAATGGTATCGTGGCTCAAAGTGCGACTAGATCTTAACACCAGATAATAAAGTGTATTATACCAGTACGTCAACCTAATTTATGCTGTTTCTTTCTCATTATAAACTAGTATTTAGGTAGTTTAAGCAAATATTTTCTCCTACTACAGATATTATAAATGTTTAATGAATTAGCGAACTACATGACAAAGAAAATAAAGGTCACACTAAAAGATTAATCATTTTGTCTGACTGTCAAAAAGCTTGCTTGAGCTCACAATAGACAGATTTTTCTTTATTTCTTTGAGTGAAAGTTTCATCGTATATTATGATTTCTCCGTTGAATGTTCGAGTACAAATAGGTGGTCCTGCCTTAAGATATTAAATTATTCTTTACTCCATTAATTCGTTAAACGCATTAAAAACGAGCAGTTGAAGAAACATTTAAACAAAATTCACTAAGAAAGTTTTATTTATTATACATGTACGTTAAACAAAAAATGAAGAAACGAACGGGCATCCACTACATTATATAAGCTGTGACCCTCAGGTTGAAGATACATTTAACCAACAGTGGATTATGGTTAGACAATAAAATTCACAACAGGCAGCATCACTTACATCAAATAAGGAAATTAAGAAGTATTAAACCTTTTTTAATGTATTTAAAAAGCAAAACAGCATTATACGTACATTAGTGAAAATAATTATGGAAACATACACAAAATAACAAATAACTACGAATAGCAATTAAATGGTGAATTTATTTTAATGGAACAGAATATTATCATACAAAATGCAAAATAAAAGCGAATAATTTGTGCAATATATTGGTTTTGTGATGAAACCCCGTGCTTTACACGAAACATTACACCTTATTTTCACGCTGCCAGACAGTCTATGAAAGTGCAATTGATCCTATTATCGTATTATACTCTCCATAATTCAGCCAAGCTGTTTTGTCCTTTTTAATCTTTTCAGTTTGTATCTAAGCTCATACAACCTCATAACGGGACATTCTACAGGTCATATCATGGCTGTGAGCATGCCACTGCCCTCTTTACGGTCGAGATATTGTTTCACAACATTTGCTTTAAGCTTGAGATCATTATCTTACTGGAAGATGAATAACCGCTCTATAAGTCGTCTTACTGAAGGAATGGCATGATGGATCAGAATGAGTCTGTACATGGCAGCAGTCACGATGCCACCAGTGTGGTGTCGATCACCGATACCATTGAATAAAATGCATCCTCAAACTCATACAACCCCCTCCCCTACCATGCTTTGCAGTAGCTATGTACATTAACTGTTGTCTTCTTTGCCTCGTAAAAACTGTCACTGATTATTGTCAAGCAATTCGAACTTGTTTTAATCTGTAAAGAGCTCACTTTTCAGCTTTGTTAATTCCACTCTTTGTGAGCTGTTGCCCATTTTCATCTCTTGGTATGGTTACCTCCTCTCTGTTCTCCATAGATCACTAATAAGGTTACAGACTTACGATGCTAAAATCCAGGGTTCGATTCACTGAGGTGGATAGAGCACAACCTATTGCATAGCTTTGCACTAAAACAAGCAAATAACCTTACTTCCAGCGGTTTCTGAGCAAAATAAAGTTCAATGAGAACACTTTATGCTAATATGAATCTGTGGTATATGAATGTACCATAATTTTCTATTTTCTCATAATAATATGGTATATATTTTGGACTTATTCTTTGTTGTGCATAAGTGCAAATTTCATGTAACATATGGTTGAGAAAGTTTTTTTTAGTTGATTTCATTCTATGTGCTTTTGCTCCTATGTTGTTCTTGAGTGGATAATATCTGTTCTATCTGTGTATGAATTGCTGCAATACTGCACGTTGTATAAGGTCATCGACAGAAGTATCCTTCACTAGTTGATAAGGTCATATCTCGTCTATTTGTAATGAAAATTACCAGTCATTTGGGTAATGTTAATCACTCTGGTTAATTGTGACGTTTCTTTTTAACCAAGGAATATTGGATCTGGCGAGGCTTGGAACAGGATCTTGGAGGAGAAGCAGTTAAGAGCGTCCAGTAAAAATGAGAGTCTCATGCAAGTAAAAATAATAACCCACACAATGTGTTTGTATTTAGTGCTATAATGAAGATTGTTCAGGTTGGTTAGGAGGAAACTTTGGTATCACAACTGCATGATATCATATGGAAAGTTGCAAGTTTGCTGTATACGCTGGAATATTCACTGCCTTTATGTCTAGTCCTGTGAGATTATGTTTAAAAAGGTTTTGTAGTCAAGGAAATGGCATTTTCTATGAATATGAGGTATTTTCCACCATGAAAAAATTTTTGCCTAAGGGAGTTATTGGATGTACGATAAGTCCTTTCCTGTACATTAGACTTCTGCTGATGCTGTGGAGGTCCAGGGCTTTTATCTTACTACAATTCATGAATCGAAACGAAGAGCCATGAATGGAAAGGTCATGCTCCGGCTATTTCTAGGAAGTTTTACTTACACAATGTAGGTAGTTGTTAGTTCTGGCATTGGCATTCTTGGAATGGATGTACTGCAGAGGCCATCGGTTAGTTTTGACTGCGCAATAAGCAAACTTGTATTCCATTGTAGAGTTATCTTATGCTAGCCGGAATGACCTCACGAACAATGGACTGGTTTAATGTATGTGGGAAAGAAGTCAGTATTCCATCTCAGCAAGCTGTGTTTAGTGTTTTACTACAGACAGTGTCTAGAACACCCGTGCTGTGCAAGGCAGTTATATAGCCCATGCATCAACTAAACCATTTCCTCCTTCCAGAAACCAAACAGCATTAGCTGAGAAACTTATTTTTCCAATGGAAGGTGAAGTCCTGGTGGGTTCTGTAATTATGAATGACCAGCAAGTCATCTATATGCTGGAATGGTCATCGGCAAGTAAGTCAAAGTGAAGTAATGCTAGTTCAATGCTAAAGTTTTTGTTGGGGATTTTGCAGACAATCTAGAATAAGGAATATATACAAGTATTTCAGTCTCTGAAATGTGCTTTACTAGAAGCCCCAGTGTTGGCATATTCAAAACAAAATTTTGAATTTTTACTAGACACTTATTCCAGTGATAGTGTAATCAGTGCTGTTTTATGACAATTGTAGGATGTACTACAATGTCTAACCGTGTACGCTAGTCGTATGATCGTGGCTAATAAATGTAGATACGATATAATGGAGAATGAGCTGTATACATTTGTGGTTCTCATAAAATACTTTTTTGGCCATACTGAGTTGTTGACGAAAATTAAGAGTCCTGAAAGGTTTATAGTACACAGGATAACAGAATTTCAGGAGTATGATTCGATCATGCATTAATGCAAGGGGCTGAACACAAAATAAAGATGGTTTGTTTCACTTAATAAGGAGACCCTGCTCGGTTTTTAAATTTTCTGATACTAGACATTTTGTATGAGGTGAAACTATTCTTGCTAGGCGACAATCCATACAGTAGAAAATTATAGTAGACAGATGCTATATTTAATAATTAATGAGCTCTAGGAAGAACAACTAAAAAACTCAGATCTAGCACGTGTGCTTCTTGTCATGCAGCATAGTCTACTCAGATTATGGAACATAGCATGGATACTAATAGTTTATGACACGTGTATGAGCAGCTACACGTGCAGGTAAGTATGATGTAGTGTTGTTATCAACCATTAACAAGTGTTTTAAACCATTTTATAGCTTCTGGTTCTCACAGCTTTGAGGTATATTCTCCAGATGTTGCATAACATAGAGACTGGAGGGCACCAAGGTGTCATATGCAGTTGTAATAAGTTTTGATGGTGGTTCTTCTGGTCATATTGGATTCGAGACCTTTAGCTCTCCTGTGACCAATGTATGTGTGCCACCAAGAGAAAAAGCCAGCCTAAACAGGATAGCCCCAGTAAAGAAACAAAAAACAAAAAAAAACTGTTGACACTCCTTTGCAAAGAATAGCCATAGATATTGCTAGTTCACTCTCAGAGATGGAATGCCATCTTAATATACCCATAGAGTAATTCATAAAGTGGGACAAGGTTTATTCATTGGTTGATGTGTTCACACAGTCTGTGGCTTATGCACTAATCAAAAACTAAATAGTCCAGTTTGGAGTACTTGAAGAGATCCACATAAATCAAATCGCTAACTTCCACGGCCAACTGTTTTCCGAGTTGTGTAATGTGTTAGATGTGGTGAAGATACACATTTCACCTTATCACCATCAGTTTAATGGAATGAGTGATACATACTATAAAGTGTATGGTTGCTGTGTTCGTTATTCCCAACCAAACTGACTGGGATAAACATTTACATTAAACCATGATGGTTTACAGCACAACTAAACTGTGATCAATAGGTTGTTTACCAAATATGTTCATGTTTGGCTGAAAAGTTCTGTTTCTTGTGGACATGATGAATCGTTCTTTACTTACAGTGGATGTTCTACAATGCTGACAACAATACGTAGAGTGATAAAGATCTGTGTTAGTTGACATGTCCAAGTTTCCCCATCAACAGCTAGAAAAGTCCACCATATGATATTAAGGAATGAATGGACCAAAGAGGAGACTGAGTGTGGCTTTGGTATGTACCAGCAGTCTGGAAGACTCTTGTCTCCAGAGGGGCAGGAACTCATCTTGTACTTCAATGAATCTGTACAGTAGCATACAACTTTCAGCAGTGGAAAGAAACACAAAAGCACATAGTACAACATTGACCATCTGCATCCTTATGAGATTTACGAACCACCAGTGAACTGGCTTGAGTAAAGTAAAAAAAAAGGATGTAGTCGAGTCAGATGAGGTTGAAACAACTCATTTATCTCACTCCAGCTTTGAAAATTATGATGAAAGAGCTTAGACTACTTATCTGGTTGTTAGGACTAGTTAAATGAGGAATCACCAGATTCACAGGTGAGGTTGCTCATATAGCAACTGCTGCTGACCTCTCAATTGATTTGGCTGGGATTAAACCCAATCAGCAAGAGGTAGGATAGTCATTTGTTTGCACCACCAGTGACTGAAATAAAGTAGCAATACTTATTCCCAAGTGATGTTCACCCTACAATGTATATACTACATTGTGTAATTTTCACTTAGTTATCAAAAAGCTAAGACATTTGGAGTTAGTAAGTATAATGTCCACTGTAGTAACAGCTTGCACAACAGTAGATGACAGCTAGGGCCTCGAAAAGTTAACTGAAGGAGTTCTGACATTTGCTTTTTAAGTTATTGAGTAGTATTATAAGGTACAGTGAAGGCACTAAATTGTACAATTATCACTCGATCATACGAATTTAGGACGGTTTGTTGATCGCCATATTAATAGAACTGAAAGGATATCAGACGATAGCTACTAGATTAATACAGTTTAGGATGGTTAGTGACAGTATACGTAATGTATTGTACATTAACAATTTGCACACATGAAGATGATAGCTAGTAGTTCCAATACTCATCTGAAAGGACTTTTTTTTTGCTTTCTCAGGTACCAAACATTTTTCCAAGGTGAAATGTCATACATATTTTCTGAGAATTCACCTGATCTATCTGAGCTCTATGGTGCAAAGTAGTCGTCGTGCTGATGATATATAGAGGTTATAGCCTCACCTATGTGGTAATAAGAATGACCAGTCACATGAGTAACACTATTCGCTCTGATTAAATGCAAGTTTTTTGTCAACCAACGAACATGGAATCTAATTATATCTTGAAGGAGAAACAGTTGAGAGTTAAATACACACTCACTGTGTTAATTTTACCATATATTTTACTATTCTCGAAGAACTGTATTTAAACTAAGGTTGTTGACAAGATCTGTACGTTCCAGTTATTTATCTCGTATGGAACATACCCTGAAATATGGAATATTTCCGCAACTTTTAGCTTAGAATATCATTGACCAACCAAACCGTTAAGTTCTATACGTTTGTCATGCGATATTTCAGACTTTGGAGTCATAAAGAGATTTACATTACTACTATTACGACTGTACTTTAATAGGCTTTGTGCTGGCTTGGCATTTTCTGATTGGATGACTAGCGACACGTGTCTGTACTCTGGTGTAATTAGCTCACTTTTACAAGATACAGCAATGGCGTTCTTGACCTTTTGACCTTTTTATTTTCACCATTTCCGTAATTATTTCATAGAAAACGTTGTTCATAAACAACACGCATTAATAAAGAATAAACAGATATTAATGAATTTCGTAACTGAAATATAAATTCACAGCAAAACCAAACTGTTTGTTGTTTAACAATTTCTAATGTACATATATGTGAAACATGTCACAAAACTATAACGAAAATGTAACGACTTAAAATGAATATCAATAATGCTATTCAAAATGTTAAAATCACAAGATATGAATTATAGTTAATAACCGTAGAGCAGCACAAAATATTAAACATAACGCGAATTAAAAATCTAAAATAAAATTTACCAAATACCAAGTTACAATCTATGTATGAAAATACACAGCTAGAATGAACTTTAAATATAAAAATACAATACAGTAATGACAGTCAATATGGGTAATGTGGATGTGAATCTACTCATTAACGGTAATATTTAAATTTGACAAGACAAGGAATGGAAGTGGTCAGTGGCTGTCAACGTCTATTCTCGAGATGATATATGATGAGTTGTAAAAATTTATCACGGAAGCTCAAACGTTGACTTTTAATATTAAATGATGCATGCATCGTGACAACGTGACTGTAAGTGATTAATAATACATTTACAAATGTGACCTATATACGCCCTAGTATAATATGTTCACCACTTTCAGTCTTCTCATACTTTTTGAAGTATATTCTTGAAACTGGTGGCATATAAAGGGTATACGTTAATATTTATAATTTTTTATATTATTGTTGTACATAAACTTTAAGAAGCATAACATTTAGGCATTACTTTAAAGTTTTATCATTTTCTTTTCTAGCCAGGGTTCAAAATTGTAAGAAAATAAGAATAAAATTCACGCGAAAAGTGATTATGATTAATACGCCTTCATATTTGTAGTTAGTGTTGATGACTGTATACTAGTTCAAAATGTGTGGTAAAGTCACAGTATCGACAGTTGATAAATAAATATATATATAATATATCCAAGTTTCCAATGTTGTATGACTTATTTAAATATAATTTGAAATTTCTAAAAATTTCAATTTTTATTTAAATGTTGTTGTTGTTTTCTTATTGCAAAGCTATACAATTGGCTATTAGCATTTTGTCCATGGCGAGGGCCCCCCAGTGGCACAGCGGTATGTCTGCGGACTTACAACGCTAGTATCCGGGTTTCGATACCCGTGGTGGGCAGAACCCAGATAGCCCATTATGGAGTTTTGTGCTTAATTACAAAACAAACAAACAAACCGTCGCGAGGATTTGAGCGTTTTAAATCCGTAAACGTACCGTTAACCTATGGAAGGACTTAAACCATTAAAGATGATTATGGTCACCAAGTGGGAATTTCCGGTAGATAACGATTAAAATATACAGTGAGAAAACGCTACACGAAGGACACACGATTTTTCCTAATTTATCTCAGCTGTTCAAATAATAGTCATCACTGTAGAGAGTTATTTATGATGAATTACAGAATTGTCTCAGGATAGAGTAAAACATTAATATTATAGAGTGTGAGATGAGTGCAACAGTAGCTCATGCCACATGAAACATAACAAGTAATACGTAATCAGCAATATACCATGAATTACAGAATTGTCTCAGGATAGAGTAAAACATTAATATTATAGAGTGTGAGATGAGTGCAACAGTAGCTCATGCCACATGAAACATAACAAATAATACGTAATCAGCAATATACTATCATGAGAAGAAAGTACATGCAATCCACTGTGTGGTATTGGCTTATTATTGCCCTAATAGCTTTTCCATCACATTCGATGAGATGCTAGCTGATCTTTTTGTGTAGCGAATGAACAAATTTTCAACATACAGAAGGAACTAAACAAATAAGAAAAGAACGT
>NW_013665714.1:523937-531166 GCF_000517525.1 Limulus polyphemus
TTTATAATTCTGAATGCACGTATTTGAATCCCCACAAAGCTCAAGAAATTATTATCATGTTTCTTATGAAAGTCTTATAGGGTGTTCAACCATGTCTTTATTGTGTTTCTTATGAAAGTCTATAGGGTGCTCAACCATGTCTTTGTTGTGTTTCTTATGAAAGTCTATAGGGTGCTCAACCATGCCTGTATTCTCATCGGAAAGCAAAGCTACTACTACATATTTTCTTATGTCTGTACAGTATTAAACTGCACTATTAAACATTAATATACCATCAGATTAGGATAGTTATTTTAAATTTTGTATATACTCCTAAAATTACTGTATTATACTAGTCTAACGTTGTTTTGTTAGTGAAAAACATATCCATATAGAACTTCTCACTTTGCAGAGCTTACCATAACTGTCACTTTACGCATGTAAAATTTAAGTCGATAAAACCACCCATGAGTATTCATATGTACAGTGTGTGAGTTTAGTAGTAATGTTTCTCTTTTACTACTGTGTGTGTGTTTTGTTATAGCAAAGCCACATCGGGCTATCTGCTGCGTCCACCGAGGAGAATCGAAACCCTGATTTTAACGTTGTAAATTCGAAGACTTTCTGCTGTCCCACCGGGGGACCTTTAATTACTGAACATAAATAATTGTGCTTATGTTTAACAAACTCTTAAGGAACTGAAGCTTCGTGTACAAAAATACACATATTGTTACTTCATGTGAGTATTTAGACCTTAACAAGCATAGTATTGGAAACAAAACAGCGATAAGTAAGATGATCCGTGTAGTATGACAGTTTACTTACATTTAAAATTTTGAGGACACATATAAAGATATTGAGATTACTAAAATATTTTTTGATATAATTTTGTAGGTAAATTTAAATTAGTACGTTTGGTGTGGAAACAATGGTAATAACTGCTAAAAAATAAAACTTAATTTTCATCAGATCTAAAGAAGGCTTTTTTTATTGGTGTTCACATGTTTAAACACTATTTCAGAGTAACCTATGAGGAATTGAACTTGAAAATTGATGCACTGCGTCGTGAGTACTGTTTTAAGTCTCTTTCAAGGATGTGACGAATTAATAATATGCTACTTTATTCAGATTAGCTTTACGTTATATAATATTGTAACTGATTTGTTGAACACAGCACTGAGTGACTTTAATTTGATATTTTGTAACTGTCTCGGCTTCACAAAATACTTCCCAATTAAGTATCATGTTCCTCTTTATATCTGTTAGTGGCAATAAAAGGCATCCAGTTTGGGCTTTGAGTACTAGCATAAATTTTGTTTAAAGAAAAGTAACACAAATACATATTCTTCAGTATCTTATTCAATAAAACTAAAGACATAAAATTTTAAGGTAATCTATAACTATAAACAAGGTGTTATAAATTGAACGTGGGAGATCAACTTGTGTTTGTAACTACTGTTCATTTAATGAGCTACATAAGGATGGGAACACACTATTTCAGAACTATACAGCACTATACATTTAAGATATGGTTATTCCACCATGAACTGTTATATCCAAATTCAGGAACTCAGTAAAATAACCTAAAAATCACTTTTGCAATGAGACGAATAAACTTAAGTATTTAGTTTAAGATAACTTATATTGTCATTGTTTGTGACAAACGTAATATAATCACGTGGGGAAGGCCTTCTAGCTCTCGACTTACAAACGTATTTATAGTGTTCATTATAAGTGGCATCCAAATGCATCCCACTCATTTATACAGGAGAAAGGCACTATTTATAATTTTGAAATACTTTTATTTTTGTTCATTCACGTTTAGTTTAACACTAACACAATATGATTTAAATATTAGAAAATTAGAGTCGTATTGGAATGGAGAAATTTTTTTAATAAATAAATAACCTAAAACAGTCGTCTTCAACGAAAACAACTATCAAAACACTTTATTGTATATCAATTTCTCGAGGGCAGAACCCGTAACAGCTATGCTTTTTTATAATGCCAGTCTCTGATTTTGCAATTGATTTCAGGTCTCTTTGCATTTGGTCATCATATTTTTATTTGGTCTTGCCACTATTACGACAAGCTCAAATTTCATACCACATTTTCCAGCTTTGTTTGGAATATATTACTTGAATGGACATGTACAATGTAATATGGTTAGTTCCTTCTCAGTAGTCATAATTTCTGATGGCACATAGTACTGCTCAAGAATGTGCACACATTCATAGTACTGCTCAAGAATGTGCACACATTCATAGCAAATATTTTCCCTATGACTAGGGTTTTTCCTTTATTTTTCGCCCTTTTTTGTCATTATGAACTCGAAGACAATTTAAATCTTAATGAAACTTGTTATATGCCATTTATTGTGAAAAAAATTAGTCTCCATTGTTCCAATTTCAAAGCTGTTAGATTGCTTTGCTTTTGATTAATAAGCAATCACAAAAAAGAAATATTGCGTTTTCCTTGAATCCAAATGCCTCTGCTTTGTTTTGTTTTCAGTACAGCTTCACCTTCTATGGTTATTCAATTCAGTATTTCTTTCTAAATGCACTTCTCCATGAATGTATTGAGAATACTGCGTTAATATTTCTTCATGTATATCTAATTGTACCTGTTGTTTCTTTGTAAATATTTGAAGATGACATCCTCCCTGTTTGCTGCTGTTTTGATCTTATAAACTCTTCTCTCCTTTACTTATCAGTCTCACGTTCATCTTCAACTCTTTCATCAACATATAAATTGCTTTCGTTTGATATATTCAATAAATCTCAATAATATTTTAACCTCCATATCTTTGGCTCTGGATTACTTTGTACTCACTCCGAAATTATTAGAGAAGAGATAGAGAAGAAAACTGAAACTGGAAATAATTTCGTAATAGAAGAACAAATCATCAATATGTATATAAATATTTAAGTATAATACAATAGGTTGCTGCCTGTTTTACAATTATCAGTGTAAAAAGTGTTCAAATATTTGGTTAAATCACTCATTTTGCATGTAAAGTACGTAGAGGTTCATATGAATCATAGCAGTAATGAGAAGTAATAATTACAATATTAATGGTATGTTTATTTAACATTTTCCGTGACTCATATGTTATAAAAATATTGTGGTCAACAATATCCTGGACCTTAAAGCAACTTCGTGCATGAATACAAACTTTGAAAAGATGTGTTTAGAACGACGATAAATTCCCGACTCCATCGGTAATTCTAGGGTTAGATGGATAGCTTGTTAAATAATGGAATATTGTAGTTTGTTTGTCTTTTTTCAGATACACTTGAGTCATTAGTTACTTTAAATGACAAAATTTTATATCATATGAAACTCTTAGGTATTTCGTTAGTTTATGTGGTTTCTAAGTTATGATTTAATACTGTGATTTCATTTGCTTATCTATTAAGACAATAAGTCAATAAATTTATTTAATAAATTTTATTTCCTCCATCTTAACGACAAGAAACAAACCGTATTTATTTTTAAACTATGTTTGGTTTTAAAAAAATGATATTAAATTGATATAAATATTAATAATAATTTATATTTAATGATTTAGTATTTAGTTACGAATGATGAAAACTTACATTTTAACTTAAGTACTTTTCTAATTAGCTATTTTTCAGTTTTGATTATTTTTTCAAGTTCCGTTTTATCACACGTAATCATGAATATTTAGATGACTTTTCATCAAATTGCATGACGGTTTTAATTTTCAAGAGCTTTAAATGTTTCCTCGTTTAGAGCTTGAATTCAGTTGGAAACTAACACGTCAATTATGATTTATGTGCATTTCGAAAAGTGAGAGGAAACATTGAAACATTAATTTTTACTATGTATAAGTAAATCCGGTACTTCAGTGACAGCTACGAAAAGTGAGTGTTAATCAGTAAGTCACGTTAACCAACTTAGCATTAATTTAGTGAAATATTTTCAATGTTTCTGAATCCTGCACTGCTGGAATGCAACTAATGAAATAGAGGCGAGATCCTTCAGAATCTAGTAGTATCTTACTGATAAATCCAGAAGCAGCTTTAAAACTGTGTCCGTTATTAACACTATATAGCGAAATAGGGTCATAAAAGGAGATAAAGCACGAAGGAACATTAGTTTTACTCCGGTTTACCTCTGATGCTATAATATATGCATTACGAATGCGTTTTCATAACTGGGGCTTTTAAGTACAGTTTTTCGTTCTTTCTCCAAGAAACTTGGTGAATCATGTTTCTAAAATAATGAATAACTGTGGAATCAACCATTTAATGCTTCAAGATTTAATATTGACGTTGTATTTAAACGCGATGTGAATTCGATATAGCAACTGTCATGTTTTGTTTATAATTAGTCCACAAGATAAATATAAACATCAGTAAAACTAACTGACTAAAACTAATATAGTTTCAAGTATGAAAGTTCAGCCACCAAGATATGCACAAACATTAAATATTGTAATAGCACTTGAGAGGTATACTGGAAAATATATGTTTTTTAATAGAGTATGTTGATAATAAACAGTTAAAACATTTAAATGGTTATCTATGTAATTACTTTACTTACAAATAATGTCTAAATAAATTTCAGTCTATATTTTGTAATAGCGTAATGACTCAAGCCCTTCTTAGCTACAACGTTCAAGTGGCATGAGAGCTAAGATATCATAACATTAATTCTTCTTACTGCTATATTGGTTACGTTACCTATTTGAAGAATGATATATATAATAAAATTAACAAATATTGTTTTACTTTATTTAACCCAGTGTTTAACAATATATGTGACAAGTTCTTAGACAGTGCATAGAAAAAAAAAACACAAAATGTAAAAGAAACTCATTGTCACTCACTTAAAATAATATAACAAATGGTTTATACTATAACTAAACCGTTTGATATTAAAAATACGTTATTTAAGTATAACATTGAAACTTTTAAGGTTACAATGTAAAACACGATTTTACCTGAAAAAGGTTTAACTTGTAGAATAATAGGTATGGTACACTTAAGCTTGTTACGTTCGAACTTCAGTGTCTCGTGTGACTACATCAGTCATTAAATATATAACTGCTTTCAAAACTCTAAACATTCCAACAAGATACTGTCATCCAGGTGTCTCCGCAACGCGGAATAACCACGGTCATCACGCTAGTAGTATTTCTGTGTAAGAACCCTAACCATGTTATAGTCACCAGAACCGTACTTTCCATTAGGAACCAGGCAGCTGCCTGGACCACGGACTGACTATCAAGAGTCCCAACGCGCGCGAAGTCTGGATAAAATATGTATTATAAATTGCAGCTTTGAGGTGAAAAAAGATAGCGAAAAGCGTAATAAAAGGAAAGAGAAACAAACAAAGATTGGTACTTTGATTCTTTTACTTCTCTTATATAGGAGGTGAGTAAGTGGGAGTAAAGGTGGTATCTCTTGAGTAACTTCTGCATAGGGTTCTGCAAAATCTGAATACGGTCCAGATAGTACCTAAAATATTTTAATGTAGGTAAAGGTGATGATATTGAGATATATAAGTGGAAAACATAATTAAGATTAAAATCGTGAATATCGTAACAATTATGTTAATCGGTTAAAAAAACGAATTAAAGAGAATAAAATGTGGTGAAATGTACTATATAGTCTTAAACTAATATTTTCGTGGAACAATTTCTTTAGGCCTGACAGACGGATAGGGTGCTCGACTCGCAATCTGTTGGTCGCAGGTTCGAGTTCCGTCCCACCAAAAATGGTAGCTCTTTCAGCCGTGATGTCGTTATAATGTGACGGTCAATCCCACAATTCGTTATTATTAGAGTAGCCCAAGAGTTGGGGGTTGGTGGTGATGACTAGCTCCCTTCCCTCTAGTATTTAACTGCTAAATTATGGACGGCTAGACAAGTTAATTCTCGTGTTGCTAGGTGCGAAATTCAAAATAAACCGAATAATTTTTTTTAGCGTTTACGATTATCGTTCTAGATAAAAACGTATATATATATATATATATTACCCCCATCTTTTCAACAAATAGCAAACTGTATTCGCATTTATTCTGTTATTCTTGCTAAAGGGGAAGAAACATTATTTTATTTGTTTTAAGATAATTCCCTTCAAAGGATATTCAACATGATAGGCTGGGAGTTACTCATCTGGAAAAGAATTTTAAAGAAGAATTCGTCATAGTAGCTGGAATTTTAAATGATTTGCCAGAGAAATGTATACATTTTAGTCTCGAATCATTTCAAGAGAGCCTGGTGATAATAAATTTGATTGACATGCTGTCTTTGAAGAATGTTATTTATCGTGAACACTAAAAACACAGCAAACAAAAAACAATTTGCTCGAGCAACGGTAAGTACATTTGGAATGAAAACAACAACATTTGCATGCAATATTGTATGCAAAATTTGATCTTATTTGGAATGAAAGCACCAACACTTGCATACGATATTGTAAGCACAATTTGATCTTATTTAGAATGAAAGCACCAACATTTCATTACGATACTGTATGCACAATTTGATCTTCTTTGGAATGAAAGCACCAACACTTGTATACGATATTGTATGCACAATTTGATCTTGTGCTCATTTGAAAATAATCATTCTCTATGTAACTTTCAATAATTAACGCAGGAATTTTAACAAAAGACTTTAACTGTGGATAAGTGTGAACAATATGCTAGTTATGCATTTATAACTAGATATTCAAAAATAAATAAAACCAATTGAATCATTACTTATAGTTTATATCTATTGAAACATCACGTTTCAATAACAAACCTAAAATTACTGGTTTCGTAGATATTGTATTCTTTGAGAATATTTTTAAAGTTAGTATACTTGTTGGCTACTAAATATATTACGTTTACTTGAGTTTCACCTACTGTGGTTAAAGTTGAATTTATATCTTGCAAGCTTTCATAAGTTTTCAAAGTCTGAGAAACAATTAAGAGTTGAAACCATACCTCGGAATGACTATTGCTACAACTCCCGAAACATATGTATATATATATGAATCTGATGCTTTGTCATAAAAAAATTAATAATTTTCAACATCATAAATTATCCGAGTTTTGAATGACAATAGATCAATCATATAATGGCTGGAGACGGCTTGAATGGGTAATGAAGAACAACTTTAATATAAGTTTAACATAACAGCAAATGTAGAACGTTTCGAAGACGTTTTGTCATTTTCTAGTACAAAACCCTTTCTCAACACTCTACCTTTTCCTTTTTGTTAGAACTCTTT
>NW_013665714.1:531670-557166 GCF_000517525.1 Limulus polyphemus
ATCGAAGATCAGTCATATCAAAACTAAACTGGTAACAATATAAAACTGTATTTCAACTATATATATTTATAAATGGTTGTTTATCCATATGTAGTACATTTATTTTACTTATTTTTTAACATTTTAGTAAGTATAGATGTTTATAATGTTGTATAATTTTGAAAGAAAAGTAAAATAAGTATTTGAATCTTGGACATAGGTTACGAAAGTGTGATGTTAAACGTTATATAATACATCATTTATTTCACGAGAGGGAAATTGTGGTGAGATTAGGAGAATCATTTTGGGATTCTATCAAATGTTACTTGATCTTGTTGTTTGGATTAATTTGACTTGTAATAATTCTATATGTTTCTAAATTGCTCACACCTGTACTAGATATTTACTGTTTTGTTTGGTAATCGAAAATTGCCATTCCATTTTAAAACATTGCAAAGGAAAAGTTTATGTCTCAATATCACATTTGTTGGTTGCTTCAGCGATTATCTGTCATTAAGAGTTATTAAATTTGAAACAACACACTACAGAACAACTGTTTCTGTTATGATGTATTTTATCATATTAGTGGTGAAATATATAAATATTTTTGATTTAAAATCACTTTAGGTTCATGTATGAAACATATTGCTTTATTTCTTGTTTTAGCATAAAAGAAGAATTCATTAACCTAATAATGTTTGAATTGTGCCATTAATGTAGATCTATAGTAATAAAGGTCACTCACCATACAAAAATATTTTAAATCAAATATTCTTGAAAATTTATACGTCATGTGTAAAAATGAGCTTTATTTAATATTATCATGAGATGAGGTAAACCTTCTGAAGAACAATAACAAAACCATATCTTTGGTTCATACCTACGGCTACTCTCTCATAGGAACAATTTGTGGTGCAAAACGATTTCTTTAAGAAATCGCCTGTCACATTCTGTCAGTTAATAAATCCCAGATAGGGAGTAACATACACATGATTTGGTATTATAGCATGTAATCACTGAGGCCAGATACTGGTTAAATTGGTTAGCTATGATACCCATTCATTTTGGATAACAATCATTTCCTGATACCTCATTTGTAAAATGTAACCAAAGAATGATATGAAGACCAAAGTTTAAACATAAAAGTAAGGAGAATCTGAAACTAGTGTAAGACTTGAGTAAGTACAATGAAGTGGATATTTATTTTGGTAAACATTAACCACGTATTGTTACGTAATAGTTTTACTAAGAGAAAACTTTTATAATACCTGATGTTTCAGTTACTGTGAATGATATTTTTCCATTCTAGCTTGAAATAGCCAAGTACAAAGGAAAGACTATAAAAAACTTGAGAGTTCTCAGTTACAGAAAATGTAATAATATATATACCGCTTGAAAAGTCCCCTATGCAAGTGCTAAAATCCGTGGCTCAATTCATTGTGACAGATATAGCATAGGCATTACATTGTGTAGCTTTGCACTGTAACAAACCAAGCAAATAAACCATTTGAAGAAAAAAAGAAAAAACGAAAAAAAACGAGATATTCAGACTACACAACATTTTTTTAAATTAATCCTCAGCACACATATATATATATATATATATACATATTTATGTATGTATGTATGTATTCACAAATGTTCTTAGCTCAGTATCTATTCCCCTTCAATAATTTTAAGAAAGCAGTTGTTATATACATAATAATAATACCCACGGTTTTCTCAAGCAAAACGGAACGTTGATTTACAGAGTGAGAGTAGAAGATTAATCTTCACGTATTACCAACGCGTGGAACACATGTATGTCTGCCAAGATAGAAGCAATTAGTTACAACCAGCACTATTAATCTTTATTACTGTTTCCTAAACGATCAGCTGGTTTCAGAATGAACATTCGACCTAAAACGAGAGTAGTTTCCACTTGCATCTTTTAAACTTCTAAAAGCTTTGATACTCCTTGCATCGAACATCTGACATGATTTTTATACCATAAATTCTGGTTGCTTCGCATAACCAGGCTATAGCCGATGCAATAATAGATAATATGGATATCAATTATAGTATGTAACTTACACAAAAGCAGACGAGAGTAGTTATGAAATTTCTGATCTTATTCTATGGATATAGTATGTGAGTAACTGTTTTTTTCTTCTTATTTCATTCACACCGGTAAACTTATAAGTGTCGTAAATAAATTATATTCTAACCTTAAACTGCGCACTCAGTGAAAATATTGTAGCTTTAGTTTAACATGCTGATCGAGGTTAAAGAAAAACAAAATCCCTTTACATTTGTAGAACTATCGATAGTAATCAAACTTTTGACGTCTCAGAGCACTTGGATTTAAATAGAAGTAAAAAAGATTTCAGTTTTCGTCATCACGTTTTGCATGATCGTAGTATTTTGGAATAATTAATTGCCGAGTCATGTGTAGGCTTCGTGACACTTCAGTGGGTAATTTCCACTCATCTAGTATCGAAAGTTCCCAGAAAATGTCTTAAATATTATGACACTCCCTTAAATAATTTAACTTTCGACAGAAAAGAAGCAGTGAAAACACACTTTCTAGTGTGAATAGAATCTATGAATTTTGCATTGGTATTATTGCAGTTTCTGTGAGAAACGAAACGTCGTTAGTTAGCTTGTTTATTTTTATGAGCAATGTCACATTGGGCTATTAGTTGTGTTCACCGTGGGGAATCGATTCCTGAATTTTAGCGTTTTAAGTCCGCAAACTTATCTCTGTCCCATGGGGGACGCTCCGTTAATAAAACATATTCAATCTTTAAAACGATAACATGAACAGAAGAGCACACCAACTAAAAGATTTCAGAAAAAAGAATATAACGTTATAAGCATGTTCTTCCAAACCTGAATGAGTAGAATGGTCTAATCTTAATGATCTTTTCTGATAATATAATTGAGTCTTTAAAAGTTCTGGGTATTTGAAAAATATACATATTTTCTAGATTATAAAAGCAGTACAATAAACAGCATTATTTGAACGTTATTGAAAATTTAATCGTTGGGTGACGTAACACGTGTCTATGGGCTATACGAAAACAAGCTTTATGGAAACTACTAGTAAGAGGTTCTGAAACGCCATTAACTAAAGGTATGAATAATCCTACGGATATTTAGGTTATTTTGACAACTAAAATTAAAATTACTCTGTTGTTTCTAAGTAACTACCTGTATTTAAATCTATTTACAAATGATGACATATATCCGTTCTCATGGAAAGTATTCTATATTAAGTTCACTAGTTTTTGCTCTATTGCATCTTGTGAAGTACATAGTGTAACGTCTCTCTCTTCTTTTTTTTAAGAGTTTTTATTATGGAAATCTCATGAGTTTGGGAATAACAGGATTGAAATTATAGATATTTACAAAAATGTGTGGGATGCTAGTAAACAACTAATTCAAAATGGCCATTTTTAATTTAAGTGAATCGTGTTTTTCATAAATATAAATGCTGTCCCTCGGTAGGTCAGCAGCTATCTCTACTCTGCTCAATGAAGGTATCGAAACCCAAATTTTAGCATCATAAGCACTCAGACTTACCAATGAGCCACCGGGGGTGGGGGAGCAATATCCCAATAATCGATTATAGTACCTCACGAGTTGACGGGTGGGCGGTCATGATTATCTGCTTTATCTCTAGTCACTCACTTCAAAATGAAGGTCAGCTAGCCCAGATAGGCTTCGCCTAGTATTGCACGAAATTCAACGTTTCTGGTATAAAAATCTTTGACAAAGCCGTCAGTTTATGATTTGGTGTGGCTAATAGAAGCAACTCTCACTCAAATAGATACAAGTAAATTGTTTTTAATACTATTTATGTTTTATTTTTATTACTTGTTTTAGGTATCTCACCATTGCTAAGATCTTTTTTTACGATCTTGTGGAAATCTATTTGTTGAATGTCATTCAAGTGATATGTCAAAATATCATCTGATAACTTTGGATTTAAATAAAATAATATTGATAGGGATACATTTTATTTTTAACCTAACTAGTTTGCTTGATGACTGTTTCAAAATGTAAGCTTTATGACCTATATTTTGATAGAGTGCAAGATGGTCATTTTTAGGAATTGAATATTTTACTTATTTTTTTCCCTTTGACAAACGGTAAACAGCTGTATAATTTTGAAATGATTATAAAGCCTAACTAAATTATAAATTTATATTTTACTTATTCTATTTTAGGGTATTTCAACGTACAAGATAATTACAGCACAAGATGTGTGCAGTTATATATTCAGATGTGCAGATATTTTATCAAATCTAATGCAATTTCTATAGGCTAACTAACTGTACATGTTATATCCTTGTTAGTAAGTACAAATACACTCAATACACTCGGCTGAACTGGAAACGAGATATAAGTATTAATCATTGGTGTTATCTGCATTTTTAATTGTCTATTCAATGATCATAGTAAGTGTGATTTAATGTAGCTTACACCAGTATCCACTACTAAATGACTTCATCAACTGACGTTTACTTTATAAGCCGACTGAATTTATTTTATCTGTGCACAAAAACAACAACAACGCTTTTTTACAATGAAGACTCATTGATTCAGCAGTATTGTCATTCTTATATATATAGAACAACACCAACATGGCATTATATGATGTGTGCTTATATAAATATTTTTTCATCCCTGCTCCTGGCTGTGATATATGTTACAAATAGAAAGTCAGTTAGCTATGGTGTTTCAGTGAAAAAAAAATCGTAAATGGTTTAAAGAACAATAATGTTTGCAGTTTCTGTGTCTGACACATGATGATAGTTTAGCCTTTAAAAAATAAGGAAATTTACAATAATGTTTGCAGTTTCTGTATGTGGCACTTGATGATAGTTTAGCCTTTAAAAAATAAGGAAATTTACAATAATGTTTGCAGTTTCTGTGTCTGGCACACGATGATAGTTTAGCCTTTAAAAAAAAAGGAAATTTACAGTAATGTTTGCAGTTTCTGTGTCTGGCACATGATGATAGTTTAGCCTTTTAAAAATAAGGAAATTTACAGTAATGTTTGCAGTTTCTGTATGTGGCACTTGATGATAGTTTAGCCTTTTAAAAATAAGGAAATTTACAGTAATGTTTGCAGTTTCTGTATGTGGTACTTGATGATAGTTTAGCCTTTAAAAAATAAGGAAATTTACAATAATGTTTGCACTTTCTGTGTCTGACACATGATGATAGTTTAGCCTTTAAAAAATAAGGAAATTTTGTTTCTTTTCTGCGAATTCATTTTCAGGATTCTAGTAAGTTTCTATAAACAAGATAAATGTTTGTAAAGTTTGCTCTGTTTAACGCTAAACGTTTTTTGTCTATTTTTACTTATTAACACGTTATTACAAGCAAAAGGTTTAACGTCACGAGATTTACAAACACGATGAGCTTGATTTTTTTTAAATGTTTCATAATAACATAGTGAGGTTTAAATTATTAATTTTGTTTTAGTTTTACTTTTTCATTGCAGAATAGTTTGTAGTTTTAAAGAATGTTATGAAATACTTTTTTGAGCTAGGATTTTCTTAATAAATTACATAGTGAAGTATCTTCTTATAGCTTTCTTCGTAGAATTGAAGCTACGCAGATAAATTTTCGTGTTGATTGGACATTTGCAAAGTACACTATATATATATATCTGTGTGAGTATGTATATATATATACTTACTTTAACATACGACCAACGGCGCCACGCTCATTAACACTAACGAGTTTTTTACAGTCTGTTAACGGCAGTCAACACCTAAAACACGATGACACGTGTAGCAGAACAAAATTCAATATGTAAATAAGTTTACACTTTGCATATCTATTGGTAAAACTAGGCAGGGCAACAAGTAATATGATACAATTGTGTAATAACATAAATACTCTATGAGTTCAGTGTAAGTAAGGCTGTAATACATTCATATACTTATTAAAAGAAAAAAGAAACCGATGTTTTCTGGCACAATGGAAGTAAAATCTTTGTTATCGGTTACAGCCGATTACTTTCGGTTACACAGTTACCATCTGTGGATACTAGTCCTAATACTACAAAAATATTGTGTAAAGACGTCTGCAAAGTAAACATTAAATTAAAATTCACTTGTTTTAACTCCAATGTACCTTTGAGTATCCATAAAGTTATATGTATGCTTGTGTTCATGAGGAATTCTGCTAAATTATATTATGATTTTATTTTCCTATAACAGGTCGAAAATGATCTATTGCAAACACCAGGGTACTGGAATCTTAATCGCTTTCAGGTATACACTTGAGAACTACAATGATACTTGAATTTTGTACTAATTGTTGAATAGACAAGTAGCTTTAGTGTCTTTAAGGAACTGGATTTTACTGTTTATTTTAAATTTTAATATTTGATCATTTTGATTACTGTTACAAGAAATTGTGAAATACAATTAGACAACCAAAATATATATATACAAAGGAAAGTAATAGCACGTTTAATATTTAAAAAAAGGAGTAAAAACAACAACAAAGAGCTAGTGTAAAAACTGTCTTAAGCAAGTGTCTAGAAAGTAATTCATGTAATGCATTGATAAGGATTTATAAAAATCAGTACCGCGCTTTTTTCTATGTTCGTTTGTTTATCTTATCCATAACATATATAGAAGAGAAAAGCTCCGAGCTGAGGTTCGTCGGAGTTAAAGCATTGGGTGATTCACACGATTTCTAATATATGAAATTACTGAACCCATGATTTATCATAATTAATCTTTAGTAGATAGTAATTAATCTATCAATATTTATTGCAACAGGAAAACCTGTAAGTATTGTAAGATAGATTTGTGTATCAAATATTATGTTGTTTATAATGTAAGCTATATATTCAATGTATCTTTAGAAAACAAGAATGTCTAATGAGGTTAATTAAATAATAATTATCAAAATATACGTATACAGTTATATTAATATTTCCAAGTTATATCCTTGATAAAAACAACAGCAACATGTATCAAAAGGGTCGTGCTACAAAAAAGTTCGATAAATGTCACAGCACCAATATTTTGCTAGCCTCGCTTTTTTATTATAAGCAATATATCTTATAAAACTTATTCTACATTTGAAAACAGTAAAAAAAACACATTTTTCTTTACAAAATTGTTAGGAAGAAAAACTTTTAACTAAGGAGAATAATATAATCGCATTGTAATGCTAATATTTTAACTTCTTTAGAATTATAGTGGAATCAGATCCGTTCTTTTTAGCCGCGGCATAGTGGCTCATAGAACGGCTCCGAGTTTGTTTTTTAAGTACAGACTTTTATCTCATAGCTCCGTTATCTCTTGATCGATTCGAGGTCTAATTACAGTTTCGGACTCAAAAGGTCAAACCCTTTCGAGTAATGTATTTGATCACGCCTAAGGCCTCCTAGATTAATTTACTCTGATCCTACCTAAAAGAATTTCTATTCGAGGGTAGGCTGGTTGAGATCCGGATGAGTAATAAATTGAATAGGGTATACGCGCGCCACCGCTTGGTATTGCTGACGCACAAAAATATAGCTAATAAAAAGGTCTCATAGATTAATTTACTCTAATCCTGCCTAAACACTTTCAAGTGCTGAGAATATTAAGGATTCCCTCTTGTTTACAATGAATCTTTATTTTTCTGAGTCACAGCTTGAGATTCTAAATAGCAACAAAAACTATTTTAAACAGAACAGAAAAAACAAAAGGCAAAAAAGAACACAACAGCTTTAAACATAAAAGATCTGAGTATTAGTGTAGTAATAATAACGTACTTTCTTTTAAATAATGTTTTCACGGGCCATCTTCACGTGAGACTGAAGAAGAAACACGAATGTGTTTAAGTATTCTGATAGTTTGTTCCATTGACTGTGTTGTTTTCACTAACTTTTAAACTGCTACACACGATATTGCGTTCTTTATTAATATTTTGCACATATATCTATTTTGCTCATAATTGATCTTAGAAGCAATCACTTACACTTTATCAAGATGGCTTTCCACTTCTGATTTAAGCACATCGTTAAAGAGTGAGGAAATCAGGTGACAACGATACCTATAGATACAACCCATTCAACCAATTTTATATTATTCATACTGAACAAGAGCAATTATAAAAGAAACTAGAAAACATTTTTAATGATTCACTGATGATCTTCTGAAGTGGCAAACTTTACATTTAAACAGTACAAATGCAGATACTCACTGCTAAATATGGTTTTATCATTATTGCTTACGGCAATAAAAGTTATGATATGTCAAACGAATTGTTCAAACCGTAAATGCTCTTTCAGTGACATTTATAAATGATGACTTCTTCACATATTCAAATAAGCGTGAATCATTATAAAATAGCGTTCATTTGTATTCATTGCCTTATTTGTAATAAATAATGTATTCATAAAGAAACATTCCATAAGAACCACTCGATTTTGTATATCTATAAATTAATTGAACTTTTTCGAGTTTAGAAATTCCAATTTCTAGAGACACACGGGAAGTTATAAGTGTGACTGTAGTGAGTCTCACTCAACTTTTATCATAACTATGGTACATTCCATCTCCCTGTACCGTATTTTTGAGATATAAGTAAGCGATGGCTGGGTGCTAAAGTTACAACATGAGTTTGCAGGTACTACGGCTTTGAGCATTAGTTAAACTCTTAAAACAGGGGGATCGACGTGAAAAAAATTTATGGACGTTTGAATATTGTGTATAATAAATATGTTGTACAATGTATAACTGTGAAAAATAAGGGGTGTTTTATGTATCAAAGTAAGTAAGTATGTTTGCAAAAATTATAGTACGTTTATACTACAGAAACGAATATTATCACCAACTTGTAGAAAGTTTAAACCTGTAAAATTGCAAAGACCTCTGGATACGAAACATTGAGTGCATTTTGGGAACTACTAGTACGATAATAGAATATTTCTTACAAAGACCTCTGGATACGAAACGTTGAGTGCATTTTGGGAACTACTAGTATGGTAATAGAATATTTCTTACAAAGACCTCTGGATACGAAACAATGAGTACATTTTGGGAACTACTAGTATGGTAATAGAATATTTCTTACAAAGACCTCTGGATACGAAACGTTGAGTGCATTTTGGAGATTACTAGTCCGATAATAGAATATTTCTTACAAAGACCTCTGGATACGAAATGTTGAGTGCATTTTGGAGATTACTAGTCCGATAATAGAATATTTCTTACAAAGACCTCTGGATACGAATCATTGAGTGCATTTTGGGAACTACTAGTCGGTAATAGAATATTTCTTACAAAAACCTCTGGATACGAAACATTGAGTGCATTTTGGGAACTACTAGTACGATAATAGAATATTTCTTGCAAAGACCTCTGGATACGAAACATTGAGTGCATTTTGGGAACTACTAGTACGATAATAGAATATTTCTTACAAAGACCTCTGGATACGAAACGTTGAGTGCATTTTGGAGATTACTAGTACGATAATAGAATATTTCTTACAAAGACTTCTGGATACGAAACAATGAGTGCATTTTGGAGATTACTAGTACGATAATAGAATATTTCTTACAAAGACCTCTGGATACGAAACGTTGAGTGCAATTTGGGAATTATTAGTATGGTAATAGAATATTTCTTGCAAAGACCTCTAGGATACGAAACAATGAGTGCATTTTGAAGATTACTAGTACGATAATAGAATACTTCTTACAAAAACCTTTGGATACGAAACATTGAGTGGATTTTGGGAATTACTAGTATGCTACAACGATGTTCAAGCTAATGTTATAAACTACTGATATGTGGAAATAAAACTAATATATTGCAGGATCTAATACACATAAGTAGTAATAGTTAAAGTTATAGAAGAATATCTACACTAGTGACCAGGCGTTGCAGAAGAAATTCAATACCTATACTGCAGAAACTGCAAAGATAACTTAGAAATACCTGAGGTATTTCACATTCTTCTTACGATATTATTCCCATCGAAACATTTACTAAAGCAGCGTTATTACAGCGTTATGAAACAAATATAATGGATAATGCGTTTAAAGAGGATGTTGAGGGTACAAAGGATGCTTCTATTGAAACAAGTGTTACATAGCACATGCATAATCTAAAGGAATAAAACAAAATAAGGTTACACCAAAAATAAAGGGTAATATTATTAAGTATTTTGTATTCCAAAGCAGATTTATTGTACTTCTCATTATATATTTTGTTTGTTTTTATGACTCAATTAATATATTTCACCACGTTTCACATATTTCCAATGTGAAAGTAACTTTATGCGATACATGGGTTAAACGGTTAGGTCAGAAACCAGATAATCTTTAATAGCCATCCTCGATTTATATCTGGTGACCAGAGAGTGGTCAACCAGTTACTAGCAATTGCCGACTACAAGATTACTTCTAACCGAAAAGTGGTATTGACTGCCACGACTATTACAGCTTCACAGCTGAAAGTGTGGAGTGTGTTCAGCAGCATATCGCCACTCGAACTTTGAACCTTGCGGCCTCTCCACCCTAGCGGACTACTCACGAAGCAACGCAAAGCTCTTTTTAATCACACACTTAGCTTGTCTTTAGTGTCTAGCTTTTAAAACATTAAATAACTTTGTACATATTTCTCACAATCATTATTGAGTTTTACAGGTGTAATTACATTTGATTTCCTAACTTTTTTTTCTGAATTTTGCGGACAAAGTACTAGCTACCATCTGAGATATTTACGGTAACGTTAAACCTAATTGTACATCTTGACATTACTTAATGTTAAAAAAGACAATACATTTATAGCAGCCCTGGCGACTTATCAATAGAAATATGAATAAATCTGGCAGCATAGTTTTGATTCAAGCTACATCACATACTAATTTTCAAAATATTATTAGTTTCCTGAATTTGTTAACAACTCAGAATAATTTCCACGGCTATGAGGTAAAAGAAATAGGAGGAAAACATTCTTAAAATGTATTACTACACCATTACAGTGATCTGATATTACAAACAAAAAGTATAATAAAAGCCATGCAAATTACTTTGTATAATATTATTATATTAGAATCCAATTAAATGACCTCAAAGAAGTATCTTTACAAGTATAATTAGTAATGATTTAGGAGCATAAATTTGTTTCAGAAGTAATTACGACATTGTAATAACAGTACCGGGATCAGAATGGCACGAGGTGGTTCCTTGACATGTGAGTTCTGACGAATTGATCGTCACAACGAGTATTCTAATTAGTTTAAAATAATAGACATAGAACTGATTTAATCATTACATTTTACGTTAAAGTTGTGGTGTAGTTGAAAACACATATGAAGAGAAAAAGATTCGGTTTGAATTTCATGGTATGTTCAATATTTAAAATCGATTTATAAAACTGCTTAGTCGGACACCAAATTTGATCCCTTATTGTGTTACAGATCGAATGGCATTTTCGTGGAAAAGAATATGTATTCTAACAAACATAACATTTCATCATGTCAATATGGTTTTAGTTGCTTCTTTTAATAAATCATATTAAGCATGTAATCTACGTGCGTGAGAAGAAATCTTTATTTAAAACAATATGACAGAAAAAGATTTATAAAAGGAACAGTTACTAGTGACAAACGAAATATATGAAAATAGCAAAGATTAAATGGGAATAAACACACACACACACACACACAAAGAAATTATCCAAAAGATAGAACCAAGGGTTTGAAAAACAAAGAAATACTGAATATAACGGGAGCGAAAAAAGTTGCTGAGATACACAAACCGTAATGAACAAAAGAAAAAAAAGAGACGTAGATAAAAAGAAAACAAAAGAAGGATAGAACGATGTTTGTGAGAAAAAGACTGGAGTTTTTTTTTCCCGCTAGCCGTTGAATGTTGTCATTACGTCAACTATACTATAGGACATGCCGAAGATGCATTGCTGGTATGCGTTACCGTGCAAGCAACTATGTTGGCGACTGCTGTTAGAGCTTCGTTCAAATTTCGCAGTCCTCATATTGTCAAAGTAGACGTTGTTTTGTATGACATCAGAGGCAGTTAGATCCCGTAACTTGTCCGTTTTGAAGTGGACTCCAATAACTGTCATGGATCGGCGTTAGCTATATTGGAGTAGCCCATCATTCATGGCGAACTCTATTGGGTTCTTGAGAGTCACCAGTATAAACTGAACCTGCGCTGTCAAACAGTTCATCGACTTCTCCCGCTTTCGAGAGGTAACGACACTAGCAGGCAATAACGACGCACTTAAACCTAGTGATAGACGACATTTATGGCTGGTTAGAGCATTGTCTATCTTATCAGGTGGCTATCCCTCTACACCGGTGTTTAATTAGGTTGAAGCTTTCACTTAAAAACACTTCTCTTTTGTTGCCAAGTGTCAGATCAGAATAACTGAACCTTATATATACCTTGTAAAATACAAGATCCACAAAATTAATAATAAAAAGACGAAGTACAAACAGGTAAGTCTTTGATAAACCTTTCAAAGACAAGAGATGAAAAAACAAACAATTTTTGCTACAGAGTTTTATCATTTAAATTCGAAATATATTGACGTAGTTTGCTTTAAGATAGTATTATAATGTTAGAGTAGTAACAAAAATAAGACGCACGAATTGCTACAAACAGCTAAAAAAAAAGAGTCTGGAAGTATATATAGTGCTAATAATCATTCATTTTTCTGAACATAGCGTGTATCACGTGAATAAAATTTGATTGTGTTATAATAAAGTGAACTGTGATATAAAAAACATTATATGTACCATTTGGAGTAGATTGGAGGCGTAGGTACTCTTAATACATATTCTAAAAATGCACTCTAACCTAATCAGTATGCCAGCATAAATAAGTACTATCGTTTGTACAAGAAAACTTCTAAAAACAATCTTCATATTTGATTATGTATAATGAATGATATTATTCGATTTATGAAAACAAAAATAAATAATGCACTTAAACATACGATTATATGTTTAATAAATAAAACAAAATCAAAAATTCATTGCCCAAAATATTTGATATATTTGAAAGAAATTCATTTCATACATCATCTTGTAAAATGGAATTAACATTTTGGTATTTTGCAAACGATCTAATTCTTACTGAAAAATTGAAGAAAATATTGAACATTAAAAATGTACCAAATCTAGCTGCTGTGTGAACTACATATCCTATTTTTACTGTTTTGTCTACAAACCTCGAACTTACAGCATGGAACATAAGAATATATTTTCAATTCTTATTTCCATAGTTTCGGTCTAAACACTTCGTAGCATAAAGTTCTTCCTTAATAAATCATCATATATGAGAAACGTCGGGAATATATATATATACCAGACTAAAGTTAATTCGTATGCTATTTTCAGATATTGTCGTTTACTTAAACACCCAAACTTACCATATTTCAATTGAAGAAAATATGTTTTTATATCAACAGTTCGTTAATAAAGCTGTTCCTTATTGCGGTAAGTATTGTTATAATATTTTTCTATTGGATTCTGTTTCTCCAATAACCTTAATTGCTTTACCTAAATAAATGTAGTTATTGGCGCTTTTTTGTAAAAACAAAGCGGCAATGTTCCACACTGTTATTGGGTGAAATATAAATAACGCTAGCGGTTATTCAGCTGTTTAGGGACTAATGTAACAGCCTACGGCTGACAGCTAAAAAGGGAATGAAAAGTCGTCATCTTGTAACTATTAGCTTTTGGCTAGACGCCAGGGACCCATCTCTCAGGCTTTTGTGCATGTTGGTATTGCAGCAATAGAGAAAATTTGCTAGTAATACATCAAAGGCAACTATCCAGCAACATATAGATGCATATAGAAAGTTAAACTAGAATAACAAACTTTATGTAATGAAGATGTTTTCTTTAAACACAAGTTTGGGTTGGTTTATCTATTACACATTAGTATTGATTTACATGTGTCGGAAGAGCAGGTAAAGGTAATTTGAATGCCATCTGATTTATTGACTTTCTATAGAGCAACATCTAAAATTTATTGTGTTTATTTATTCTTTTGTTTGTAATAAACATTTAGATTGCGTCTTTTGCAACTATAACTACAATACTTGTCATTTCAGTTATAAATGTACTTTTTACTAAATCTCAACTTTCATCATGAGCTACGAAATTATTTGTTAAGGGAGACTGAATACCTTCTGTACGTAAGATGTAAGAAGTTTGAGTTTGAATGAAGAAAGGATAAATGTAACATTTCAGTATAAGTTAGAAAATGCACATGATACCCTGATAAAATTCCAACTAGAAGTGTCATTGTTATGTAATATGAATGAAGCTCGAATATTGTTCATATGATTGTGTGTTGAGGTGTAAATTAAAGTGGTGTAGAGCAGGAGTTTGCAAACTGGGAGCAGTAGCAAATACACAATTACTGTTAAGATACTTACAATCTATAGACTAGTTGGATGAGGGCCTCAGTCAGGATGCAGAATATTCTAAGTGGTCTCGTGCTGAAAAAGTTTGGGAACCCTTGATGTAGAATGAAGGAGAAAACAAATGCTAATGTGGAAATGGTGAAAGTAAATATTCAATCCGATAAAAATGAAATATAATTTATACTCATATACGTCAAATATCTAGTAGCACACTACTTCACCAATGTAACACTAATATTGTTGCATATATCCAGAAGCATACTACTTCACCAATGTAGCTCTAAAATAGTTGCATATATTCAGTAGCACACTACTTCACCAATGTAACACTAAAATTGTTGCATATATCCAATAGCACACTACTTCACCAATGTAACACTAAAATAGTTGCATATATCCAGTAGCACACTACTTCATCAATGTAACACTAAAATAGTTGCAAAGGTAGAAGGTCTGTAAAACCACACACACCAAACAACAATATTAATTATAATGTAATGAAACTATTCAAACATCTATAAAAAGACATCGACTGGTGGCAAAAGCCGATAATACTAAACATGATAACAACGAAAACTAAGAGATTAGCTAAAGTGTCAAGCGAATCAGTGAAGAAGAGGAAACATGTAATATCTTTCCCCTCGCAAAAAAACACTGTTCTTGAGAAACATAACGAACACATATTTTAGGATTCAGTTGTTGACTAATGAGTCTTTGATACTGTAGTATTACACTCACTTTTAATCTAAACTGAAACCAATATTCAAGTCTTCAATCTTAATTTAACAGGTGATCTTGAAGTGGGCGTGACGTATTTAACATCAGATATCTGGTAAGAATAAGCTTTTCCACGCAGAGGTGAAAGTAAAAAAAAAAAGTTGAACAAGTATTTAGACTTCACAAACAGTTATGAATGGTTCAGAAATAAAAAGTGTTAAGAAATTATACGGAACCTAGACATGAGAAGAACTATGCTATTAATAAAACTAGAAATGTACCCGCGCTTTGCGCGATATTTATTTATTACCAGCCATCCAGGTCTACTGATTACGAGCGCTTTGGAGGGGTATCCGTACTACGCGCAGCGTTAAACGCCACTTTCGCTTTCGTTTGGCGTCTGCTTCATGTACTAAAAATTGAAATGGATGCCAAACTTGAATCGTTAGTCCAATTGCTTATCCATTTAGGGTGTCCACTTGAGATCCTCTGCCAAGTGTCATCGAAGTTGGTGTTCAGCCAGTTTTTCACACCAAATTTTAAGGTCAAATCGTTGTTTGATATATATATATATATATATGGGTTATAGGAAGTTCGGACATGATACCTGATTTTATTGTGGTGGAAAATATTAGAACATTTAACGCATAAAGTTATTACGCTGCACAGGAAACTTACAGGCATTTAGACTCGGATACTGCTGCACAGGAAATTATCAGGAATAGACATGAAAAGTGACAGTGGTGTGTGTAGAAAATTATCTACATTCAGACATGATACGTGATTTTACTGTGGTGGACAATATTAGAACATTTAACGCATAAAGTTATTACGCTGCACAGGAAACTTACAGGCATTTAGACTCGGATACTGCTGCACAGGAAATTATCAGGAATAGACATGAAAAGTGACAGTGGTGTGTGTAGAAAATTATCTTGATTCAGACATGAGATGTGATTTTACTTCATATATTTATTGTTTATTTGTAATTAAGCACAAAACTACACAATAGGCTATCTTTGCTCTGTCCACCACGGGTATCGAAATCCGGATTCTAGCGTTGTAATTCCGCAGACATACCGTACTGCGTATATAACAGGGTATTATCAATAATTTAAAGACAATATGTGATTCTGCTGTACAGTAAGTGTTTTAGAAGTATCTCCAAAATTTCTAGTTCACAGTTTCTAATTTTATGCCAAGAATCTAAAGTTTTCTAACATTTCTCCAGTTTCAAATTTCAAATGCTGCAAAAAGCGATAACCAGTAATATCAAACTCAAAGAACATTTTTAAAACCTAAGATTAAACATAAGCGACAAAATTACGATGAATTTTAGATAAAAACAATTTGGAGCCGAAAAATAAAATACGTTAAATGGATTTTATGGATTGAAACAAATAACTGAAATACAAAATCATAATATGATAAATATATGTCGACTGACCAATTGAAAAAAGAAATTGCTAATTTTCTATACATCTCTTAATAAAGTAATTCATAAGCATTCAATTTATCAATTAAAAGAATCCAAAAAGAAAATATTAATTAGAGTTTGTTATGGATTTCGCCCAAAGCTACACGGGACTATCCGCGCTTGCCGTCCCTAATTTAACCAGAGGGAAGGCAGCTAGTCATCACCACCTCCATAGCCAACTTTGGGGCATATTCTTTTACCAACAAATAGTGGGATTGATCGTCACATTATAACGCCCCCACGGCTGACGGGGATTCGAACCCGCGACTCACAGATTGCAAGTCGAGCGCCCTAACCACCTGGCCATGGGGCAATTTGGAACTAGTGAGTTAGCTTAGATATCGAATCCTTACATACAGAATACTACTAAAACAGACAACTGTTTTAATTATAGATCTGGTGCTTAAATATGCCCCATAAATTAATGTATGAAATAGATATAGCTTTCACAAGTTATTAAGTACAGATACAGAATAGCCTCATTTTCTATTTAAGGGTAACTTATATGATGAAGTTGCCCCTTAAGAAGAAAGATCCACCTTTAGAAAGTGCTCGGGTTATAGGATTTTTATCATTTTATATGATCAAGTTGATGGTGTTGCTTTGAATTCTTTGCCGTGTCCTGTATTAGCTAATTATTTTATTGAAAAACGTTTGCTAGAATAATGTCTGTTGAACTTAAACCTATATATACATATTACAAATGTTGTATGGATGGTACGTTTATGGTATTTGAGTATAAAGATCAGTAAGTTTATGAACTTATACCATATATATATATATATACACGAAATTTAGAGTAAAATAATCTGATACCAAGTTACCTGTTTAAATAATGTAGTTACGAGGAGAAATAATTGAAAACTAGAACATAATCAGTATTACAAACCTACTTACAATGGTTTATTATCACATTTTGATAGCCACATTCCAATTCAGTATAGATTTACTTTAGTACATGGGGTGTACAAATTATGTCAACGTGTAGAAAGGTTAGATGAACAAATAGGTCATAATTATAAAGGAAGGGTTACGATTAAATGGTTATCCGATGAAACTTATAAATGATACGGTTGAAAGATATATCAACACCTCTAACATGCCAATACAGTGCTTAGAAACTATTGGTAACAATGTTATTACTGTACATGGAAATTTACATATGTAACTGAAAAAAGGCCACTTCATAACATTTTAAAGATTTATTATCCCCAAAGTCAACTAAGGAGATTTTTCAAATGTCTTTTAAAACTTGAAAATATCTTGCTTGCAAGGACAGACCGTCATACCCTCAAAACGCAGGCGTAGTGTACGAATTCAAGTGTGTCAAATGTAATTTGACGTATCAAGCGCCGTCTATGAGAAAGGATTAAATAACACGCCCGAGTGGGATATTCTCTTTCGTTAACAAACACTAGGAGGCATGAGGACTCTAAAATTCTATCAGGCTCTTCAGATGAAAGGACATTACACACCACAGAAACCACTCTGATATCACAAAGAAACCCACAGCTAAATAAAAAGATATGTGCAATTCCTCTATTGTTCAAATATAAAGTCGGTATTGTGAACATATTTTTACTTTGTTCATTTCACAAAAATCGAGGCAACTGTGACTACAACAATAAAGTATTTTTTTCCTTTTTTTAATCTCTCGTTTCTGCTGATAGAAGATATAGGTTGTTTGACTCATCTTCTTAAACGTATTATATATAGAGTAATGTTTTTCACAGGCAGTATTGGAAAGGAGTAAAATTATATTACCTCAGAGAACGTTAAAACATGTTTTTATACACTTTGAACACGTTGTAGTTAAGCTAATGTAAGATTTTAATTGATTTAGAAAAATAATTTCGCGATTATAATGGATTATCATTATTCTAATAAAAATTTTCTACAGAGTCTTTAAAGTTATTCAAATATTGCTGTTGTCTCTGTCTTTAAAAGAAGGATGTTTTTTCATAAAAACGTAGATACAAGCTAACACAGTATAGCATATAAATTCTTAGTTTTTTTGTGAATACATGCTTTGAGTTGTCGTAATGTCTTTTCTCTCATGGATTTCATAAAGTGCCAATATAGTGATTAATATTCGAACCATCACATTTATAAATGTCTGTTTTCAAATCCATCTACAAAGCAATCTAAACGAGTGCTTAAAGGTTGGTGTTTCTTTAATATCAAAGCGTTTAACCAAATCTTTGAAAGACCGTATTCACAGTGAGAGTTAAACATTAGTTTTTTTATGTCGAGAAATGTCAACGTGTGAAAAGAGAACTGTTCTTTTTTTCTTCGTTTTCAAATTAAAAAGAATGAAAAAGCGATAACAACCATAATTTTGTTTTTTTTCTTTTGTTGAACCTATTTAAAAGGTTATAGATGACAACATTGATTATGACAGAGAAAAGGTCAGCTGTGAAAATATAGTTATTGTTATAATGGTTATAACAATATAATGGTTATTGTTATATTGTTAGAAAATTAGAAAATATGACCGAAGATTTGATTTTATCATTATCGAAATAACACGATATCTATGGATTTGTACTCACGTGTTTGATCACTTTTGAATCTATTGTCTACGTATCGCTCATGTATTGCCGTTAAAAGTGGAAATAATAAATAATATTTTTTATTGGATCACCTATAAATATTCTGATTAGAATTAAAGAGACTAAAAATTCTTACAGTACCCGATCCTATCACAACTGAACATAACTTCCTAATATGTCATGTATACTTTAATGTTAAAAGTGAATTGCACAATAAGAAATTTTAATTAAAACTAAAAACGGCAGACGATTGCTTTCTTATGTTTATGCATATTTAACATAGAATTGCTTTGACAGTTATATTTATTTTCATAAATTCGTAAGCACCTTTCCAGTTAATTTTCTTTGCGATGCTACGTTTATGTGGTTATTATACACGTGATAAAATATAATTCATATAAGCGGCTCAGTTTATGAACATTCTGTGTTCATCGCTTCCAGTCTGTTAGAATTATGACACTTTATTTAGTGTATTACAGTTACATTAAGAAATGGTTTACAATTTTATATAATTTTAAATGACCTTTGCTTTTCAATCAAGCTTTCGATTCTCATCAATACACGTTGCCTCTTTCATGACAACATGGTTTGTCTTGCGTGCTCAATGTGACACATAACCAATCTCTATGCTTATTATTGGTAAAATAAAAAATATCCTTATTATTTTCTCTTCTTTCTATAATTACTACAAGCATATGTCTTTTTAGCCACTAAAATCGGCTTATTTTCTTTATATGCTCCATCTGTCTAGATGGATTATGTTGTAACGACAAAGGTTTAGTTTTCAACACGACTTCTTGTATCAACCGAATAGCAAAATAAGCCGATTCTGCTATTGTTTAAAGACACGAAAGACTTTTATACTGTTATATTTTGTAAAAACAAACAACAACTCAATTTTACTTTGTAGACTAGCAAGGCAAACAAGGGTTTCAGTAATTAAGAAAAACAAGAAATTATTAGAGTGATTATTGTTAACTTCCAATCAGAGCAAGCTACCAAATTAAAGTAAAACAAGAAATTATTAGAGTGATTATTGTTAACTTCCAATCAGAGCAAGCTACCTATATGTAGAAAAACAAGAAACGATCAAACTGATTATTATTAACTTCCAATCAGAGAAAGTTACCTACTAAAGAAAAACAAGAAATGATCAAACTGATTATTGTTAACTTCCAATTAGAGCACGCTACCTACTTAAAGTACAACAAGAAATGATGAAACTGATTATTGTTAACTTCCAATCAGAGCAAGTTACCTACTAAAGAAAAACCGGAAATGATGAAACTGATTATTGTTAACTTCCAATCAGAGCAAGTTACCTACTAAAGAAAACAAGAAATGATCAAACTGATTATTGTTAACTTCCAATCAGAGCAAGCTACCAACTTAAAGTAAAACAAGAAAAAGATCAAACTGAACATTGTTAACTTCCAATCTATTTATTTAAAGTAAAACAAGAAATGATCAATGACATTGCATGCCTATATTCAATCAGAAATATTTAAATCTAATTTTGAAACTGTTGTTTGTTTCTCACTATGTAAATTCATTATTTTAGATTTTTTTTGTCACAATGGAAAGAGTACTATTAATAATGTTAATAAAGTTAAATTAACGTCAGACCGAAGATCGCAAAAATCGGTACAGAATGGAATGGCACCAGGAAAAAGGAAAATTAACTCAGTGCTATCAGTATTAGATCTTAAGAGATTTAACACCTCGGATAGGTTTTACTAAACGAAATTACCCGTAATACGGTAAAACTCTATCTATTAAAGAAACCTGTAATTATTAAATTTATTTGTTGTTGTTTTTTATTTTTGTGATAAATAAGTTATATTTTTACAACAAAGTACTTCTACCATTCCAAGCAGATTTAACACTTTTGTAAGTACAAACTCCTTCATAAGAAATCAGTAAATCACCATATAAGAATTACCATTATCATGACACGAAAAAAACCCAAAAAGCTAAAAGGCTTAATTTAACAAGTTTTGATGTTTATTTATAAGTTCTTTTGACATTAAGGCATACTTAAATTATTCAATATTCCAGGAGAGTAGTGTTACACTGCATTACTAGCTGACTGACCAAATTACCAAAAACTTTGCTTTCTTTTTCAACTTGTTTTATTGCTCAAATGTCCTATTGATTTATGTAAGGGTCAATTGTAAATTATTATAGCATAGAGAGTCTTGGAACTGTGTGACTAGTAATCGGTTGCTTGAACGGTCCTATGATTTGTCCATATATTATCAAAACTCAAAATCATTATCAAAGATAATATTCAAGTAGCATCTCAATGAAATACAAATGGAATATTCTGACCCAAATTCAACTCAATGGAGTCAACAGAAACAAACTGACAATCATTTACATATTGTTCAGAGAGGGTGCTGTTGCGTGCAAAGAACTGTTTGTTGAACATGCAGATCAGATGATTATAAATAGTCATTTTAGAATATTTTATCACTATACAAGGGAAGGTTATATATGTTATGATTCTATATGTATATTTGACATTTAAAGTATTATTTCTCACAAAGAAAGAACGCCTGAACTTCATTATCATTTAAATAGAAATATTAAATCCACAGTTTTCAGTAGTTAGTTTTTAACATAAAAACATCTCCATACAGTACTACATGACATATCAGATATACCTAATTAACATAATTTGAGGAGGATCTGAAATAGTGGAGTCAAATCTCAAGAAACCTATCTGATAATAATGACACAAAACAGTATAGTACTGAGTGAATCCAAGAAGTGTATTTGGATTATTTAATGAGTATTTTTAAGCATATGACTTTATTTTATTCTTTTACATGTTCTGTTTGATTTCATCTGGGGATAACTTTAAGGTCATAAAGGGCATTCTGTATTACCACTTTATTATTGTGCTTGTCTTGATTGTTTTCGTTATTAGTTGTATTTTGTTTTTATTCATGTTTTTCATGATTATAAGTAGTAGGAAACAAGTTTACCTATTAACCTTCTCTATTACAAAAGTATAAAGTAAGAGCTTTTTATTATTATCCCTAAAAATAGAAATAGATAATTAATTAATATAAAAAACATATGAATAAATAAATGGAAACCAAACCAAGTCAAGCACAATAACAAAATTCTGATTCACGGTGGCCAATAGGTTTCCAAAGGTATTTTCAGACGAAATAAAGCTCAGTTCATGCATCATAGAATATGAAATAAACATAAAAAGCCATATATACAAAAACATTTATTTAATAGTCCAAATTCATCTCATATATCATATTCACGATACTATGCCATTTTGCCTCATTATGATCACATGTTTCTTAACTTTTGACTCTAGTATTTAACTCCTTCTTTTCGTTTTTGCTTTAAATTTTTATATTAATCAGTTATCTATTTTCTAATTTTAAGTATAACAATAACAATATTTTTTAAATATCCTTGAAACTGTTCAAACACTGCAAACTATAAATTTGGCATTTCAGTAAAAGATGAGGAAGTTTAGGCGCTTTTCTTGCTTTGTTTCTTCAGTATATTCTACTTTTTCAGAAGTAATAATGTAAAGAATCAAAACACTCATCATCCACATCATCCGTTACAACGGTCAGACATGCTAAAATTATTTTTTACAATCATTTTGTTTGTGGGTGCACACTTTTCTTATACAACGTTTAAACGCACGCCATTTTGTTTTTATTGATCCTATTGACCTGTTGAACATTTATACTATACATGAATTATAACTCGATACAGTTAGTCATTTTTTGATGCATATGCTAATTTTGGACATGTTAAACAACATTCTAATTTGCTTAAGTTTTACGCGAAATCCTAGTTTTGCCCTTCTATTGCTCTCAATATGTTTAGCGCATTCCATCTATATTCTATGCCCTACAGGTGACTTTCTTGATATTTACATCAATAACTTTTTCTACTATCTTTTCTATCTCAACGCAAAAGAAGTATAGACATGTTCGAACACTTAGCTAATTTCTATATATAAGTAGCCGTGACACACTAATTCGCTCAAAAGATAGCAGACACATTAAAACTATTTATTTTCTCTGTCCTTCCTGAGTTTTTAGATCCATAGTGAAACACAGCGTTACTTACTGCGTTGAGTCATTACTGCATTGTCGTGAGTGATGACATGATAGATATCATCCCTCACCCTCGATTGATTAACTGTGTGATAACTAAACGAACAAAAGTGACCTGTTTCAAGTTGAATTAGCTGATGTGATTGAAGTATAGGGTCCAAACTCATTTTTCTCGCCTTCATAAAGAATAAAGTTCCGCCTAGCAGATCCACTAGGCTGAAATGTTGCCTGCCTGTCATCACCTGATTATTCGAACATAAAAAAAATAGATGGGAACTGTTACGGAACTGCGACTTTGCCATGTACACCAGTCTACGCCTCCCACCACCTGTTATTTGATAGGAATAGAAGAATCTAGACCGCGTTATGGGCATTAGAATGATTGTAATCTCTAACACCGACGTTCTTTCAGGCTGCATGAAAGCATGCTTCTGTTTTCAGCTAGATGCTGTTTTGGAAGATGAGATCTCAGTATGGAGTAGAGAGTATGTAGATTCTGTATAGTTCAGCAGTTGCTCTAACTGCCAGAGCTAGTGCCTGTACGAATAAATCACCTTTTTTTCACTTGGCCTTTTTGCGGGACCGCAGTCACAACTGGATGCCTTCTGCGCCAAAGCTTTCGCAGTCCTGGCTGGATATCTAATATCACGTGACTTGCTTCGTGCGGCGACCGTGAGCCGCCAGCCAAGAGCCGCGTGCACACTAGACAAACTCCCACGAGAGTGAGGATGGAAGCAAATTGTGGATCAAACTACACGGCATTACCCCTTTCCATGATAAGCCAACTGACCGTTACTTACAAACTGTTCACTTAATAAATCAGAGAGATCTTCAACATTTGACATTCCAATCATGAGAGACTTGTATGTCCTTTAGTCACCGCTACCTGAGATTCCAGTCTATAGCGGGCCAGTTATTCACACTCGTGCTACTGTTTTCCACATTGTGTACACATCGGACTTCTAAGCCCCACGATCATGAGAGTCAGGATCTTGCGAGAACTCTGTGTTTCTGACATAAGAGTCGTCTTTATTCTATTTTGTGTGCTTCTTACCACCGCACAAGAAGGTAAGATGTTTCGATGAATTTTCTCATTCATGTTTTGTGCGCCTTTTTTTGATTGACAGAAGTAGAAAATTGTGAAAATCGATATAAAAATGGAATTATTATTAATTGTGAACCTAAACCGCTAGATGTTTATGATTGGAAGGATAACATTCCATTGGATGCGTAGTCAGTGATTCCTTAAAATGGATGTATTTTATCTGTGTATATAGATTTACTTTGGTTCCTTTTCTGTATAATAATTTCGTAACGATCGAATAATTTTTACAATGTTTTAAATAACCTTCGCTGTGGAAGGAATCTAGTGGTTAAGGATACATTTTAACTTGAACACACTTTTTATTATAAAAATGGATGTGTGTTTTTAAGAACACGCACGTGCTGCAAGAAAATTTCATATTAGTGATTTTGGTTTATAGATTTTGTGTTTGATTCAATAACAGTAACACACAATATGGGTTTTCATAATCTCATAGAATAGAGTTATAACTAGGAAGAAATAAATGCACAGAAAAGATAAGTTTGAAATAAAGAGGTAAACAGAGAAGAACAATATATATGAGTTGTGAATGTTTTAACATAGCGTTCACGTAATTTTATGGTAGGTTGTTCTATGTCCACGAGTTATCTTGTACATCCATGCTTTATGCTTAAAAAGACAGATGGTGCTCAAATCTATGAACGCCTCAGTTTTGTTTAAGGAAAATTTTCCTAAAAATGATGCATTACATCATTTAGGTTTAGAATATTCAATTTCAAAGATAATTACTGATGACGATTTCAGAAATACATACTTTTGAATCATTTTTTTTTAATTTTTGTATTGGTAAAATAATTGCGGAATTGGCCGTTCGAAGCTGCGTGAATAAAAATACACAACGTTGATAACCACAATATTAAATATGATAGTTCTTTTTTCACAAGAGAAAAACAACTGTATTCAATTTTTTTAAATAGTTAACAGAACGATGTACCAATATATCCATAACGTTGAAGTAATGTAACTTGCTTTTCTTATATGGTTTTTACTTTAGAAATTACTACTGAACTATTAATAGACGACCCAGTGACTTTCTATTAGTACTCTCTTTCATCAAGATCTTATATAGTAGTTCAGTAGTAATTTCTAAAGTAAAAATAATAGACGACCCATTGATTTTCTATTAGTACTCTCTTTCATCAAGATCTTATATAG
>NW_013665714.1:558111-583626 GCF_000517525.1 Limulus polyphemus
TACTGTTTTCAATATGGCAATGTATTAATTACTGTATGCATGTTCAAAATGCACCATTAAGATTATTCTACTTCTAAAGTGAAACCATCGTAGCAAGACGAAGATTCCTCGGTCAACTCGACATAGTATGTATACTAAATTAACACTTCTTTGGTTAAAAAATGAATACAATTTTTTCAAGTGACAAATATTGCTGATATGAGAATGAAACGTCGCAATGCTCAGTACTTTCTATTTCATTTGAATCTTTTCAAATTAGTTTATTTAAGTGTATATTAGGCTACTTAAGAAGATGGACCAAAGCTGAAAAGAAATGAAACAGAATCGTGGCAGTATTTAGGGCTCAGGATGCATCTTTTCCAACCAACTTTCAAATAACATAAACAAATGTTTCGGTTTCTATGTTTAGTAGAAGAAAATGTTAATCATTATCGTCATTCTAGTGTGTTTCTCGAATAATCGATTACGTTTATGTGTATTGTAGCCCTAAAACGAAATAAAAATAAGAACGCGATGGTGCAAGACATATTTCGTGCGATGGTAAACCTTGTTTGTTTACCCCGGGGTGAAACTCGAAGGTTCATTTTGTCGCGAATTTGATAAAATATTTTTTTTTGTTATTGTTGTTACATATTCAACTAAATGTTTTCTGGAAGATGAATGTGAATTAAAACTAAGCTATGTTTCAAGGTCTACTTTGAAGGCACTGTTGAATTGATATACTGCTATACTAGTTCAATTTAGACATGCATTAAATATATCAATACTTTTATATCTCCAGAATATAAATCCATTTTTCAGTGCAATCTCTTTATTTCTATTTTCATGGTTTATATGTTTTATTATTTATTCTACTAATTTTCCGTCTTTCGTATCTTATACCTATAAATATACATATTTGATATACATGTGGAGTATATGACGCTAGTATATTGACATGTTTTTGTAAAAATGATTTTCTTTCCTATGATATCTAGTTAGAAGTGCTTTATCACATCATCCCTATCATTCATGTTACCTCTGAAGGGCAATGAAATGCCGCGAGAAAGATTTGAACGCAGACGGCCATAAGTGTAACGTCAAAGTACAGTGTCTCTTGACTTTCTTCCCGTAGACACAACTGCCACACTTCATTATGTGATATAGTGTAGAGCTGTCCTCTTCAAAAAAACAAATATTTTGTACGCCTTCCCATTTTCCAAAGCATAAACGTAATTAATGCTGTCGCTTTTTATTTCAGTCAAGTAAAACAGGGACTTGTGGTATAACAGCAAATATGGAGCTGTAATTTTGATCAAATATCACAAATTAAAGACTGTTGATTTTAGTAACGTTTAATATTTTCGATATTATTTTCTTTTTGCTGAATGTGGACTAGGAGTTAACGTCATTGAATTCGATGGTTTACGTTTTGCGTTCCGTTTTCTTAAAAATACACTCGCACTTTGGAACTGTGGGTGCTCAATAGATGTGACAGTAAAATCCCATTATTCTCTCAAACAAATGTACCCCAATAACTGGTGGTGGGTGCTGGTGATTAGCTAACTTTTCTCTAGTCAGCTGAAAATTAGGGACAGCCCCTACGTAGCTATGCGCAAGAATTCTAAAAAACAAAACAAAGTGTTCTTTTTTAGCTTTTGTTTATACAGATTGTAAAGAAAAGTAAGACTTTAGTAGTGCATTTTACTTCTGTCATTCTACGAAATTTAAAAACCAAATTGATCTTCGATTACTTTTATTCGTACCTCTGCACTGAGCTTCAAAATACACAGACATCAGTGTACTTGCACCATTCGCTTCACGTCAGATATACTGAATCTGAAAAACATCGACGTGCCACAACTGAATAATGTATTTATCATTTTAGATTAATTTAGTTTACTCCAGTAAGTAAGAACTCGTACCATTTTAATACTGCAAAGCAACGAATCATATGTGCGTTAAATAGTTAGATTTGTATGTGCGTTAAACAGTTAGATTTATATTATGTTAAATAATTAGATTTATATGTGCGTTAAATAATTAGATTTATATGTGCGTTAAATAGTTAGATTTATATGTGCGTTAAATAGTTAGATTTATATGTGCGTTAAATAGTTAGATTTATATGTGCGTTAAATAGTTAGATTTATATGTGCGTTAAACACTTAGATTTTAAGTGGAAGAATAAATATCGATAACATATTAATCGACTAGAATTTCAAGTGTGTGAATTTTGTCATCTAATCGAGGTGCCCCCCAGTAGCACAGCGGTATGTCTGCGGACTTACAATGCTAGAAACCGAGTTTCGATACCCGCGATGGGCAGAGCACAGATAGCACGCTGTGTAGCTTTGAGCTTAACTTCAAAATAAACAAACTAACTAATCGAGGTAACGTCATACGTCACGTTTTCTCCTTGAAATAATCCATTTTGTTCCTAATACTCCTAACATTATAATGATAGTAGTTAACCTCATCCTTAATATACTATGTTTATCTTTAGATATAGCAGACTAAAACTTAAAACTATTATTTATCTTATTATGCTTAAAATCCAGCTCCATTTTTAAATCTTTTGTGATTAGTTATCATTTTAGCAGAGAGCACAGAGACGAAAGATAGTCAAATTATTATGTTTTACTTTGTGGTAAAATATCGGCACTGAACACGTGAAGGATGTAATGCGGGAACTTAAGAGAGTAAGAAAAACATCTGTATTATGAGTATTACTTAGCTGTGGTAATCGCCCATAGAATTAATGATAACCAGAAATATCTGTTACTTTCGATGAAATTGACCAAAACGGCTTTTCTTAATCCATGTTATCAAAATAAGATTTATATCACTAATTCGCATTAATAACAGCAGTAATTTAGAATATCTGTGTTTGTTGTGTGACGAACGCTGTTCATTTCTGAGAATGTTGAACGTTTTCCTATAAAAAATCACATGCCATTTTGTCAAGATCATATCTCTGCGAATTTTTGAAATCAAGAAAACCCATTACTTATTTGTTTCAAATATGCAAATCGTCTGCAGTTTGTATATGAAACAAAAGTTTGAAGTATTATAACTGCAAGTATTAGGTACCTAGATATGAAGATACGATAACATTATATACACTATGTTGGGAACATCATGCAATTACATCAAGTGAAGTATAAAAATGAAGATCAAACATACCTAATTTTGTAAATTCCTTTTTATCAAAAATCAGTATAGAAGAGAAAACTATTCAAATAATTATCTAGCAGCATGTCTCTGTGAACAACGTGAATAAGTAATAGGTTTTTATACCATTAGGTATATAGTCAATGGGAATTTTAATAGAAGTTTAGTCAATACGTGATAGACAGTCGTTTTTCAGTTTATATTATGTAAATATTCAATCACCATTGAGCTTAATGCAATTATTGCAGTCATTTAGTGTATCGATCGATCGAATCGACTCAATTGATTTATTGCTATTTATTTAATTTACAAAGATAATGGTAGAGAGAATTTACAGATATAAGCGTACAGAAAGTAAAATTATGCGCTCAATATCATTATTTTACTATAAACTGAGAAGGCTAATAGAAACATACGGTGCTACTGGGGGGCAAATTACTTGTAAATAAAATACACGAGTGCGTTATGTAATAGAATATACAAAAGAGGTGCATTAAAGCACTTGATTTTACTACCTCTGTTTAAACGATATGTAAAAATTATACTGTTAGAACTAATAACAGTTCATTCAGGCTTGCAGCTTTATTAAAACATTTGTGTAATAATTTTATCACATTCAGACACCATACAGTGACTGATGTATCATTATTTGCTTATGACATTGGTATAATAAACGTATTTAAATGTTTTAAAGGCATTTCTTAATAATAAAGACAAACATGATCTTATTACTAATAATCAGCCTTATAATAAAACTATCTGCTTATTAACACTGAAAAGGTAGTAGAAACAGAAACAGCTATTTTAGCATTAACGTGGAAGCTATTTTCAGTATAATCTAATTCATTAAATTTTGTTTTAACACAAAGAACAATCATTATCATAAAGTTTCTTAGTTCAGATTAAAAGCTTTCTCATTTGCATTTTTCTAAATAAGAACCTTGAAATTCATCATTACTTCTGGCATGCCTGATTTTTAAGTTGAGGCATATAATAATTTATCCATAATTTAAATATTCTAAGTATGTTTAATAAATGAAATAATCTGTGTTAATTGTCATGTCTATTCGTGATTGCAGGAGAAATGCATTATTTGAGACAAATGTTTTTTTTAATGTTAATGTCATAATGTCGTTTACAAATTTAGTATCCTAAATAATTTGATATTTAATTAAAGTATTCTAAGATTACGTAAATAAAAAATATAATTTCATTTTACTCCTGCGTAAAACGTCACAGTAAACTTCATGGAGTATTTTTATTTCATTAAACATTAAGAGTTTATCACATACCCCAGAGAAAATATTTTTTTACAATAAACAATATATATACCTATTTTTTATCTTAAGATTAATTTTCACGTTGCCTGTTTTAGTATGGTTCTGGTTTTAATGTGAAATTGCCATACTTTTATTTTGTACTGTTCTATTTAGTTTGAAAATCTTAAGATGTACGTGGTTTAAGAGACTGTTCTTTAAGATTAATTTTCACGTTGCCTGTTTTAATATGGTTCTCGTTTTAATGTGAAATTGCCATACTTTTATTTTGTACTGTTCTATTTAGTTTGAAAACTTCTAGGGATTATTGAAGAGGTACGTGGTTTAAGAGACTGTTCTTCATTAAAGGTTATTTATAGAAAATAACCAAGAAACTATGAATAAAAACTCTGATATCATGTTATAAAATAAGCAAAGCTGAATTCGGATAAGTTTCTTACCATTGTCCTAAATTTTACTTTTGAAATTCAGAGTAATCTTTAATCGGCATTTATCATGGAAGAGTATTCTCTCTGCCCACTATATGTTACTATGTTCTTTTTATATTTTTGTAGTACACTATATAACACACACAAAGTAAAAACTTGGAAGCTAGATCTAACTGAAAGAAGAACTCTCTTCCACTTTCCCCGTAACGGCGCATCATAAGTGAGAGAGTCTATACAAAAAAGCTATACCAATAAGTCTTGCCCTTCCAAAAAAAATATGAAACTCAATTTCATGGAATTATTTTATCATCAATCTAGCTGGAATGTTGAAAGCTAATAATGCTCTAAAATAAAGTTCTCAGCCGATAACGATTCGAGTTTTCTTACTTAATATTGGAGCAATTTAAGGAGGGTATTACAGCAAGTGTAAAACTGTATTTGATAGTATTTACAAAATCAAGTGATAAAACAATTAATGATCTTTAAATTGAAGTTTAGTAATTTATAATAAGATCTCTAATAGACTATAAAAATTTTAAGGGTGATAACCTATTCTAAAATACATGAAATAGCATTCAATGGATAAATTAGAATCTTATTACCCGAAAGGGGACCGAAGACTGCCAAAAGGGGTCACCTGTTTTAACCACTTGCGCCACTATACAGTAGTGTGTTGTCTGTCATTCAGTCAGTAGGCATCACAAAAGGAACACTTAACGTTGCAATTATACTGTCATGACGTCATGAATCACAAGAAGAATTATGCACTCTGTAGGCTACAACGCAGCATGACATATGAACTTCAAAAGGAAGAAATAAAAATATTTGTCACTCTTAATTTTGATTTTATCTACTCTTGAAACAGAACTTTCGGGGACCCTGCGGAAGAACATCTAGTAAATATTTATAAAGAATCTAATTCCTGAATACCATTCCCCCTTTACGCAGAGAAAGGGAAAAAAAATCAAAATCTAAAGAAATACAAATTATAAATATAAAAAAATATGTTTCAATTACAGCACACAATATAACGAAACTCAGCGATTTTCCCAAATAATATAATGTTTCATGTACATGTATAGAGAGAACTCTTAAGTAGAATTGTTTATGTCAAAAGCTTTGACTAAAATTAAAACAATCTTGACAAATTAGACAGGCCACTGACGTAAATGGACAAGCCTTTCAACTACTTCTGTTCACCACTGAGTTTTAGTTTTTATTTCTAGCTTTTCTGATTTCGTAATAGATTTATTTTTAACGCATGTTAGCTGCAACTTATACTACTGATCAAAACAAGCCGAAACAATAATAAACTGAATAAACAAAATTCAAATGCTTTTAGTCAGAACCCAGAGTCGTATAGTGATACGTGTTCGAAAGTCAATCCTTCAAGTACATCACACATATTCATAGCTAATAATACTAATAATATTGATAATAATGATAGTATTGATAATAGAGTAGAACCTACGCTGCCTATCATGCGATGAGAGAAAACAGCACTACTAATTCATTTCTAATTATTTAAGAAACTACATTTTCTTTAATGAAACTAAATTTTCCAAAATCTATTTAATCATATTTCCAGTCCTAATGTAATTCCTTTGGCAACCATAGGTAACAAACACCATAACATACATTAAAAATGCTATTCCTGTCGATACTGGAAGGATAGAAAATAATAACTTTTCCATACACAAGCTTCAAAGATACTTCAAGTAAGTAAGTGGACATTCTATTGCCAACCACTCGCTCTATTTAGTGTGTTAAATTTGTTGTTACAAATTTTGTACCTCACGAATTATCAGAATTTTAAGACCGTTTTCGTATCCAGTAGTTTCTAAGAGCTTGAGAAACATACTAACTAGCACATCCGAATCCAAGCATTATATATTCAGATGAAAGATGCATCTAAACGATTGTTTCAAAATGTAGATGTTCTATGCATCTTAAATACACGTACATCTAATACATTACCATTGTATTTTAAGATTAATGATTTTTTCAGTTAATTAATTATGTGTTAGTTGTAGATGAACAAAACATCTTAAAGTTTGCTTTAATGCAAAGTCTGCATATACATGCCATTTATATGAAATATGACTGTATATATTAAATATTCTGTGAGCTTAAGAACAAATGTAAAATATAAGAATTACACCATTTCAGGGAATAATTCATATTACTTTGCTTAAGTTTTTCTTACAATAATTGATTAGTACGAATTGTATTAAACATTTATGCTAATGTATAAAACATAATAAATATCTGTGTTAAATAGCCTTAAATATATGCTATTTTTTATGAAGTTAGCTCCTTTTAAATTTAGATATACATTCAGTTGATTGTTTCTGAAAACTTCATTTCAAAAATAGCAGCATGGGCAAGTTGTTACCTTTTAATGTACTAATAAACTGCACCTTTGAAGAGTTCTCCTCTTCAGCAATAATAAAAGCTTGAAGGACTCGTCATCTTAAAATTACAATACGAGTTTGGATTTCTTCTTATGAAAACTTTACATAGAAAGATAACTATGATAGTGTTGTGCAGCTCTTGTGATAAAGTAATAATGACTGTACATGTATAGTAAATTTTACTACATAATTACAATCATATTCGTTACATTATCACTCTTATATTTTGAGTTTAGATAACGAACTGTATCAAATAGGTTAAAATGGGTTACCGTCAATATGTCAGTGCATTTATGTTTTTCAGTGCTTTATGTTCGAAGACTGAAATTGTAATTTACTTTGAATGAATGTCTGAAAAGATATGTTTTTAAATGCATATAAGAGCTTTGTACAAGTTTGAACGTTAAATGTACAATCCTTGTTAAAGTCACTTTTTTTATTTATAATACCAATGGTATTTATAAAATGCTCCTTGAGAATGTCAGAAATTCTGCTCGTAACTTGTAAGCACAAAACATAACATTATTTACAATATAAACGAAAGTATCAAGTTAATATTTTGTAACAAATGTTCACTGTGAAACATGGAGACCCAAGTATCTGTATTTTGATGTCTATTAATGATTAGGCATATGTATTGAGCTAAAATGAAAATATACAATAATGAATAAGATAGTTACTATAGCTAAAAGTCTGTAGCGCAGTGATACAAAAACCACAATTTTAAGACTACTCAATTTTACGAGAAACGTGAATTGAATGCTGTGTGCTACTAAGTAAACGAAGCTCAAAATGAATCCATGAAGTGATAATATACTTTCAGCTACTTAGTTTTAGCCATCGTATTTCGCAGTTTAATTTTCAATGCATTCTATTTTAAGAAGATTACCATGTTATACTCATCAGGAGGTAGAATGAAATAACTACCATCTTATATTCTAAAATAAACATAAATTAGCTAACTAGTAAGACGAAATGTTGACTAGGATGCAAAAAATAAGATGTATATTTTTAATTTGGTGTAAAAATAAGATGTTGTGGGTGTTGGCAATCTTATGTTAGTGTGCAAATCGCTTTAAAATATCACAAAGTATGAAAACGTAATGTGTCATTTTTTTTATAAATAAGATGCTATTTTTATTTCATTGTAAAATATGTAAAATTAGATGCGAGAATCATATTCCCTCTGAGCGTGGAATACATCTTGTAACACAGTTCTTATTATTGGTAGTTAGATTGCATTCGAGAATTCTGCTTTACCTCTGTAGGTTTAAGCGTACAACTTTCTGAATACTGTAGATATCCTTTAGGAAATTCTATGCGTTACTCGAATACTACTGCTTCTTAATTTGAATTTGTGTAGACTGAGTAATTATTATGTTTTGTGCTAACTAGCCGTAGAAAGAATTTCTGACATCTTGAATAAACATATATACAAGAGGTTGAGTACGTTATGCTAAAACGAATTTGGAGCCTAACCATGTCGTTACAGTCTTTGTCGAACGTCCGGCTATGCTGTATCGGTCGACCGATGCATCTTGACAATAGCTCTGCGGTGTATTTTTCATTATAAGAGTTTCCGTCGTAAGATCATCATGTCCAAAGCATATCACTCGTCATTGCTGCTTTCCATAAGCCACTTAATGTACGAGGCTCAAGATTTCTCAGCGTCCGTTTCAACAATTCACTCACACTGAAATACATAGGCGACTTCAACGAAATAGCATGGTTTCATTCTCAAGTTGATTGAAGTAGGATGGATATGTCGTGGAAGCAGCTTTTGTACACGGGACTTGTGCTACTTTTACGCATGGATATAGGTCTTGTTTATGCTAAGTACTATCGCCTGTTACACGTGGACTGATTTTTTTTTTCATTGACTGTTTTGATCGTTGAATCTCACCTGTTACAAGATGCCGCGCTTCGCTTATCACGGCAGGAGTAAGACTTATTACAGATTTATTGCTTAATGGCACTGGTATCCTAAGTTGATCTATATTCTTTTGGTTTTCAATAACTTTACGTAAAAGGGATATAAAAGGAAATGTTACATTTCCAACCTGAAAATAGTTTTATGATGTTATTGTATGAATATTTTGCGTCGGAAAGGGTTATTACATATTCTTCCCAAAAGCGATTAATTTTTGGTAGTATCCCACTACCTATATATGACACCAATACTGTCAGAATGTAGTTCTTATACACGCCGTTCTTCCTTGACTTGAAATTGGCTCTAATTATCACCTGACTTGTTGATTTACAAACTCAAAAACGTTTTAATGTATTATATACATATTATGGTGTTGACCTTTTATAGATGTTAAAACTCGGGTAGCGTATAATGTTTTGGGTTTTGTTTGTTTGTGTTAAGCGCAAAGCCACACAATGGACCAGTTATGTTTTGTCTACCACGATTATCGAAACCCTATTTTTAATGTTATAAGCTTTCAGGGCCACTGGAGAGAAATGTAGTTAAGAAAATAAGCTTATAATATATAATATTGCACATCTATAAATATCACTAACAAATGTTCATCATTTATGAAATAATCTACTTGTCTGATTTTTTTTTGTCTATTGTAGGAATATGAATGCATTTCTTTTTGAATTTTTTTTCTGACAAATGTAATTTAACAAAACGCGAAGTAATGCATTCAGCTAAACCCAGAATTTTATTTCGTATTACATTCAGTCTCTAATCTAGAATATTGAGTTTAAATCACACTCTATTTTTGTGCTAGCTTCTCAGGAAGATAACAAAACTGAATCTTTCTCTGCATGATAGAAACATCAGCTTGAAATTCTCTTGTATGCAACTGAGACAGGAATTTACTGTGAAGCAAGATACATAAGGAAAATATCAATCATTTTAATTCTATTATAGACTTGCAAATTTTATTTCTGTATGGAATTCCAATAATGGAAACAAACTGACAATAATAATTTTTGTCAACTATAAAAACAGTGCATTATTGAGTATTTTTGTAGCACAAGGGCTGAAATCTTTAAATTATTAAAAGGTTGTTGTTGTTTCATTAAACTAAACACTTTAAAGTAAAGATATGGACGGCATTTTGGCACTCAGATACAAAGTTTTAAATCTATAACTACAAAGAATTTGCTTCAATAGCCGTTGCACGTCCACTACAGATACCTCCAGAGCTCTGTCACGTTTCCATTGTAAAGAAAGTTGCTAGGAAGTAAGGTACTGGTATTACTGTGACTGACGTGGCAAACCATACTATCAGTAATTACAAAAAGTAATATTTCGTATATTTTTAGCGCCACCAAATAAGTGAAAAAGAAAGTGATAAAATCTCGTTTCGAGAATATATGTACACAGGCAATGATTTATAGATATCAAATTTTACACTGAGTGTTATAAAGAACAGCAAATACGCGAAAATCCCCACGTTAACACTTCGATTTACGCTATGGCTGTTGTATTCAGTAGCATTACGTCATGTCTTGTCATAATTGATTAGATAGCAGGTGCGCGATTTTATTTCTGAGTCTGCGTCGTGCTAATAGGAAATATTTTCGATAACTGGTAGATGAATGTACATCAGCGCACCGTTATTCTGCTTGTCTGGACAATTTTTTGTTTATTCATTCAGACGTAACTCGGGAATACTTCATCCATTTACAAAGGTTAGAAAACGCGATTACAACTTTGACTCAAATAAAGAAAGTGCAAATAAGTTTAACCCATAGATTTCCCGAGGCAGATAAATACCGCATAAAATAAATATTTTAATACTCTTAGTAAAGTTAATTGCTGTAACCTCCTGTAAGTAAGCGGTTCTTTACAAACTCTACCATGTGCTATAAATTTTGTTAATTACATGCACGTGTGCTTATCCATATTCATCTTGTTGGCTAACTGACAAAGTGCTGACTAACAACACTGAAAGCTAACAGCAGATAATCATACCCATTATGAAGAATAATATTCTTCATAAATAGCTATTCCGTCTTTGCCTCCTTTGTACATACGTATTTTAAGTTATACATAAACAATTCCAGCCTGGCAAGTTAGTTACTAGGATACACCCAACCTTTTTTAGATCAAAGCGATTTCTTCACTTCAGAGTATTAATAGTGTTCTTTAGTAGAATAAATTATGTTTGTTTCAGCAGAGAAATTATTTTTTTATCTAACTTAATTGCCACTATTTCTGTACTAGTAAAGAGATCGTATCTTCATCGACAGTCATTACTGTTTGTTTTGTTGGATTTCGCGCAAATCTACACGCTAGCTGTCGCTCATGTCGAAGAGACAAGGGAATACACAACCTAGTCAACACCACTGAATTCTTAGACGAGTCTTGCCAGACCGAATAGTCGAATTTGACCGTTACTCTAATAACGCGTCCACGGCCCTAAGGTTTTTTTTTTTATACAGTAGCGAGACACGAACAATGTATGTTCAGCCACATAATCCGATACTCTAACTAGTGATCCGCTGTCGAGCCGTAGTTATGCATTTTATCTCTCCACTTCAAATGTTTTCACAATGAAAATTACTTCGAAATGTATTTTTGACAATATATATAAAACACTGTTTTTTAAGTACAGTTTACCAGTGCAGTGGAATATACTTTAATTACCTTAACTTAAACATGAGAAATTTTCCCTTGAAATCCATGTAATTTTTTTTGGATATTCTTTAATAGATGCCTTTTTCTGTGGTAAAATACTTGTATGTCTTATTCGGTACAAAAAGAACACGTTTTTGTTAATCACTGATTCGACGTTTCTTACCCAGCACATACAGTAGTTCTTTCTTTTGTGCAATGTGTTTTTTCGCAGGCTTTTTTTTTTGCAATTGAAATCCATTGTTTAAGAATCTATATATATATATTTTGGAGTAGCACATAACAGATTTAGGTTTCGTTAGATATCAGATGAAAAGTACTTTCGTGCTGGAATGTTTTTTTTTCGATTCCAACAATCTCGTACCCGTAATACATTTCTTTGTTTTTCTCAAAAACTTTTAGCTATAATATTTTTATGCCTGAATATCGCTCATGGCTAAATATAATGACAAGATCAAATCTTCTTGCCAACGACTAATGATGAGGAAATTATCAAGCGCGTATTGAATGTGACATCTGACGCCAAACATTGCATTATATACGCCTACAAGTCGCAAATCTGCTTAGGGCCAAGAAGTTCTGTAGTCGTGATGTATATTTCCTAAAATGTATGTCTGTGCTAACTTACTCAGGTTATTCTTATTTAAAATTTTAGCATTTTGAGGATATACGTGCAAGTATAAAACTAAGTTTTTGAAACTTGCCCCGAGCTTATTAAAAGATACAAAACTTTTTTTATTAGAATTGTGGGGTGCAGACTCTGAAGTAACTTGGATACTGAAATCTATTGTAGTTGAAGAGCTATCGATATAGATATTAACTTACATCGATTATGTTATTCCAATAATTTTTGACTAGAAAATTGTCATTTAACTAGCAAAATGGAAGTAAATCACAATGTTTATGCTTTCATAACCCTTTCTGAGAATTTTCTGAATCATCTTCTTTGATAACAATGTTTTTACAATCTATAAAGGCCCGGATATTGCCAACAGCCTAGCGACCTCGGATCTTAAATCCAAGTTAACAAACTGTAAAATAAAAATGTATCTGAACACAAATATTTAAAGCTGCTTTTTCAGATATTTCCATTATTTCTTATATGGTTTGTTTGTTTGAAGTTAAGCACAAAGCTACACGATGGGCTATCTGTGCTCTGCCCACCATGGGTATCGAAACCCGGATTCTAGCGTTGTAAGTCCGCAGACATACCGCTGTGCCACTGGAAAGAGCGTTGTTATGGCTTTCAAACATTGGTGTTATGTATTGTTAAAAAGCTTATTCATCAGAAAAACTAAAGTCTGCACAGATATCGATCAAATCGAAGTCCCAAATCAGCACAAATTCGTTATCATACTTTTTTTAGAGTTTTTAATATTCATATAAAAAGGTCTTCTCTGCCAATCAAAATTATTACTCTGTATGATGTTCTTTATATGAATTTATGGTTTCATTCTGAATACAGTAATTTCTTTAAGTGGCTTATTTACTGACTTTGTTTCGTTACATTTTACACATTTATTTGTCCATTAACTAGTACCAAATTAATGTATGTGTTCTTTCATTCATTAGCATTAATAATCTACATGTTACGTAGAATACATTTAGCTAGTTGTTTTTTGTTGTTGTTGTTCAACTTTTAACACAACTTAATAAGAAAGTTTCGCTCTTGTAAAGTAAAAGAACTATTGAGATCATCTTGAGGTAATTTGTGTTTACTGTTCTGGAGATAACCTTCATACCTGTACTTAAAGGACGGTCATTCGCAAGATCTTTACTGGATGTTTCATGTATGACGTGAAACGAAAAGCCTGAGTTTCTTAACACGAGTTTTGAAGAGTGTGTGTGGACTTTCTACCTCCACAGCTTCTTTATCAACAGTAATATTTACATGTTAAAGTTTCTATACAGATCTTACTAAAACACAAAACTTTACCTTCATCTCTCGCATCTTTCACCAGACAAAAATTCGATTTATACACTATTGCCAAACGGCGTTGTTGCTCTAGAGACAAAAAAAACACTAATATTGAATTAGTTTGGTTTGGTTTGTTTGGAATTTTGCGCAAAGCTGCTCGAGGGCTATCTGCACTAGCCGTCCCTACTTTACCAGTTCTAGACTAGAGGAAAAGCAGCTAGTTAACACCACCCACTGTCAACTCTTGGGCTACTCTTTTACCAACGAATAGTGGGATTGACCGTCAAGTTATTACGCCTCACACAGGTGAAATGGCGAGCATGTTCGGTGACGGGACTGTGAGAAATGTATGACTGCATGTACTTTTATAAGTATTATGCTGATGTGGCAATGCTTGATTAGTAGTTGGATGAGTGCCAATCACAGTATAAACTCTCACTATGTAACTGTTCAGTATAGATGAAGCTCTACCATATTATATCCATTTTAGTCACTGGAACCAGAACTATTTTCAATACCGTAGTTTATTCACCAAAGAGTTACTGTTATAAAGCATGAGAAAAGGTGTTATGTATATCAAGGAAATAGCTTATGCAAAATAGTAAGAAACTATACGTTTAAAGTGCGTGAATGCTAACTGAATGTTGACATGCTTATTAGAGAATAATCTTCAAACCAATCACAATACATACAAGTAATTCCACGTGTATTTTCATAAAGTGGACATTCTTTTTTCAGGCGTATTTTTCGAAAGTTCTCAAGTTATTCCGATTTATCTGCTTTCTTGATCCTGTGTTTATTTAGCATTATCAAGGCTAACTGATTTCAGAGTTGTTAAGCGACCATTTTGAAATTTAAAGTTTTAGCATATTTTTCTTGCTTAATTAGAGATAACAGATATAGCAAATAAGTCCTGTCGGCTTTAATAATATATTCGTTTTTTTTCATATTATATTTACGTTTTTAAACCTAGACCACTTTTCCTGTGATAAAGTATTTGATCGATGAATTTATAATTGAATTTGTTTTCTTTTTACGCGGCAGGTTTTGTTTGTATGTTTTTCTACGCATGTCTTCTTACTCAACTTATTAATTAATACTTGCCCGATAAGTTTTCCTAATAGCATAAGAAATCCTGCAAATGGGAAATAAAAGATTTTGATTTATCAAAACGACATATAGTCAATATGTCAAGTCAGTTGCTCGAGAAATGTTACAAGACTGACGACAATTGTTTCTTATGCATTATGTAAGTTTATCTCAACAAATAAGAAATAAAAATATGACTGAAAATAAATACGTATGGAATCTCGTAGGAAAATATATGGAACTTAAGTATACAAAAGTTTGATTACTTTTTTAATTGTTATTTAAGTATCATGTTCTTTATTTTATGGAAACACTAACACCATTTTTGAAATGTTAAATGTTTCGATGTTGTTGTTGTTTTCTAACTATATATACCACATTGCATTATGTAAAACACAGTTAGTTTAATAGTATCTGGCGCGGCCTGGCCAGGTGGTTAGGGCGCTCGACTCACAATCTGAGGGTCGCGAGTTCGAATCCCTGTCACACCAAACATGCTCGCCCTTTCAGCCGTGGGGGCATTATAATGTTTCAGTCAATCCCACTATTCGTTGGTAAAAGAGTAGCCCAAGAGTTGGCGGTGGGCGGTGATGACTAGAGGGCCTTTCCTCTAGTCTTAAACTGCTAAATTAGGGACGGCTAGCGCAGTTAGCCCTCGTGTAGCTTTGAGCGAAATTAAAAATAAACAAAAAAACAAAACAATATTATCTAGTTACAGCATCATATATAACTGATTGGTTGGTTGGTTTGTAATTAAGCACAAAGCTACACAATGAGTTATCTGTGCTCTGCCCATCTAGTGTGGAAAGTCCGCAGACATACCGCTGTGCCACTGTGGGCATATATAACTGAAAATATTTCAAATGTTTGTTTACCAAAAGGACAATGTTTCTATCATTATAAATAAGGTAAATTTAAGAATTGTTTTGCGAAGTTACACGAACGGCTAAACGCACATAGCCGTTCCTAGTTCTGAACAGAAGACAACTAGTCATCAGTACCCACCGACAACTCGAGGGGTACTCTTGTATTATGAGATTTATCCGTTATTCTCGGATACCAGTCGTGGTATACACGGTTTTGTGGCAAAAAGACGCAAATATAATTTACAGTCTGAGTATGCAACTCACTGGGCCACGCCCTACCCAAGTATCGTAATAAAGAGCGTCATTTTTTATGTATATAGTATTTATTGAGTATCAAACGAATTTCCTCATTTGGCTGTTAGTTTGACGGAACATAGATTTACTGTGTTATGTAAAATGAATAGACAGATACAACTAAACAATAGGAGGTTCCAAGATATAACTGAATAATAGGGGATGAAGTAAACAATTTTTTGGATTGACTGAAACAGAGAGACAGTGGGCACACTAAAGCCAGGATATGAAGAACACAGGGAAAAACAGAAACTATTGATAATTATATAATTTAGTTATGATTTCGATTACTTTCTTCCCCAGTCTTATTAGGCTCTCGCTGATGCTCGGCTCTCTTTCTCTGATGAATGCCGAAACTAGATCGAACTTACTGGCGACTCAAATCAAACTGACTTTACTGAACGAAAGCTGAAAGAAAACTCAACTGAAAGCAAAGTCACGCAGGTAACAGAGAACAAAAGAAAACTCAACTGAAAGCAAAGTCACGCAGGTAACAGAGAACAAAAGAAAACTCAACTGAAAGCAAAGTCACGCAGGTAACAGAGAACAAAAGAAAACTCAACTGAAAGCAAAGTCACGCAGGTAACAGAGAACAAAAGTAAACTCCACTGAAAGCAAAGTCACGCAGGTAACAGAGAACAAAAGTAAACTCAACTGAAAGCAAAGTCATGTAGGTAACAGAGAACAAAAGTAAACTCAACTGAAAGCAAAGTCACGCAGGTAACAGAAAACAAAGAAATACTCTTTAATTTCATCAGTCACATCAAAGAACATTTCCTTAACATGGGAAAGTCGTGCCAATAACTTTAAAGGGTATATGTTCAAGAAGCTGTGGGCAAAACATTGAGCAGGATAAAAACTCCACATCACAGTGTGCTGATTTAAAACTAAAGTATAGAAGTTTGTATGTCCATCTGAACGGCACCTCATGTATTAAATGCCACTTCAGAGACCCCTATAGTTTAGACACAATGATCCATAATTTTGAACTGCAGACCCGAAGGAAAGCAATCAGTTAACAGCATTTGTCACATAAGGCGGCTGGCTAGTTTTTACCGAATAGCATAATTGACTATTCTCCTGTAATGACACTACAACTGAAAATGTGAAGCATATTTTATAGCAAACCACGTCTCGAACCCGATACTCTCGGATTTCCAGTAGTACTATGCTTGAATATCATAAAAATAATATTACAGAAAGGTAGAACCTAATACATTAAAGCATTTCAGTTTCGTGTGGAATTTTTTAGTGTTTTTTACCGTACTCAGTTTGGATTTTATAAATTTTGAGACAGTTTACACCGAATTTATGAAAAGGAATAGTAATATTTTTAAAACTTCATGAAAATGTGTCGCACTCATAGAAACATAAGTACTGAAATATTACGTGATGTAATTTTAGAGTTTTAAATTTTTGTTCTGTTAAGACGCTGTATTATATATTCACTGGGGATTTGTAGTTCCCCATTAAAATATATAATGTAGTACAAAGATATGATCCAGACAGAGAAACTAAAGGTAAAAATGGTTAAAACTTTGTGCATGAATGTGTGTAACATTGTGTTTGTGAAAGAAACACATACATTGGCTATGGGTAGTCCCTTATCCCAAATCCTATGTGCTTTTTATGGAGTATTTTTAATGATAATGATTTCGTTTGATTGTTATTAAGCACAAAGCTACACAATTGGCTATCTGTGCTCTTCCAAGCACGGGTATCGAAACTCGATTTCTATAATCATAAGCCTACAGACTTATCTCTAACCCACTGAAAGGAGGGGCAATATTTTGAATACGAAATACTTCCTACACCAGATCAGAATAAAAAGAAAATCCTATGTAGATAACATATCATCTGTTTGACCAAACAATTATTTTCAGGACCTTTTCCAGAAGATTAACAAGCTTTTCAGTACTATTAACTTTAAAGTTGTATGGGAAACCAATAATTTTCTCTCTTTTCTGGATATTCTCGTGACTAGAACAGAAACAGGTACCTGTTCTTTATATTTATAGAAAACAAATCAACAAATCTTTTAAGCTGTGTTCACTTTTTTTGTAATACCACAAAACGGTTGAAACATCAATTATAACTCATGTTTTTAAGGGTTTATAGAATATGTAACTACACGACCTTTCATGAAGGGATCAAAAATGTTACATAATTCTATAAGTTTTACCAAAAATGCCCATCAAAAGGCATTTTTAGGAATAACATCCAGTACATATATATATGTAAAAATAAAAATGAAATACTTGGTATCACCTAAAGTTCTAGTATTGTGGCTTTAGAGAAATGTTCGAAAAATAACAATTTCGTAGTTTCTTATATATATATCCCAACACCCATTAAAAGATTCTTACCCCCGAACAAATCTGCAACTTAAAATAAAGAGCAGGGTGTTTTATATTATAATGTCAAACCCGTGAAAAATTTAGTTGGTGAACGGGAAGAAATGTAAATGCTTTTTATCGTAGAACATAAAAAGGGATCTTAAAAAAGATCAAACAAATAATGCTATTTTTCCACACATCAGGAATGTTGATCATCAAATCAACTGGACATCAATCCATATAATATATAAAACTAGAAATTATGTCAAAAGAAGAATTGTGAAAAAATTACTATTCCAAAGATTACCGAACTTTAACACTTCTGAAGATCACCTTAAGTTGAACCCCTTCCTGACGTCTTATGCCCTGAAGCAGCTTGGATCTTCCGTTATTAAATGACCAGTGTGCATTTTTCTTTCACAAAGAAAAATTAGACTGTAGAGAGCGCATATAATTCTTGAAACTTGTATCGATATAAACTTGTTATTCAATCAAATTGGATATAAACGTTGTTTTACATTACTTTACAAGGTATTGTATATTTTTCTACTAATAGAACGATAAAAACCCTATAACCCGAGCGCTTTCGAAAGGTGAACCTTTCTTCTTCAGGAGCATATTAGACTAATCTTTTTTCGTTTTCTGAATAGGAAAGGTATTTAGAAACATAACCTACACCTTCTCTTATGATGGCAAACAATCGTTAAAGAAGATATGTGTATCTGCATGCTCTCCTAAATCTAAGATATTCATAAAATGTACCAAAAATGCCCAATTCATAAAAACAAGTGTTTCCTAATAAGTGAGAAAGAAGCTATGGGAATCACTTTTGTCAACCGAGATTGGAATAGAATTTCGCAACACTTTGAAGACTTGATTTATCTCAATGATATAACAGAGTAAAACTATTCAGATTCAGAGGAGAAGACCACGAGCATTATAACCTGTCGGACAATAATCAATAAAAATATAAAAAGCAGCTTTAAAATACATTTTACGTATATTTTCTTCTAAGTATCACTATGTTAATGTCGAACTAAGGGTGTTTCTATAACCGCACATATCAGTATTTAAATGTATTGTTGTTAGGGTATTGTACTGTGGTAAAAAATAAAAATAAAAGAGAAAAATATTTCCATTTAATATAATATAATTTTTTACTCGAAATTTGTCACAAAATTAGTTTTTTCATAAAATAAGTCTTCTAAAGTAACTATTAGTATTTTTAGTGCCACATTTTATATTAGCGTAGAATCTCTCAAAATATTTTGCATATCACTGATCACTGGAAAACTAGAATTGTTTTCTCTTTGTTTTCGCTGTGATGTGGAAATACTTGCATAACATGAATGCATATATAACTGCAAAGAAAGCCTTTATTTGAAACCAAAAATAGGCTTACAATCTTTATCTTCAGCTACCGAGTATTATTGTTTGACATGACTAATTAATTATTGCAGCTCTTTTCAGAAGTGCAGTTAAATTAACCTAACTTTTTCATTTAGGATTTTCAGTAAAATAACTATACAGACATTGATAGTTAAATTACTAGTTACAACGAATATTGATGTTTAATCAAGTGTTTAAGATTTCTTTAAAAAAATCTACTTCTTTGTGATTGTATATGAAAACTTGATAGGTTCAAACGTAATGTATGTAATAGGTTTGTATAAACATGTATCTTTATTAATTGTCACTTCTAAAATTGCTATACTCCACTAGTTTTGATAATGAAATTTATTTATACTAATCTATTACATTCTCATCTTTCCTACATGCATATAGCATAATATAACTAATCTTGGTAATAATCACGCAATGAACAAGAAATACAGTATTTGTATAAATTATCTAACTTTTATATATTTGTTATTACATTTTACTTGCAATGGTCCGTTGCTACATATAAAAATCGGCATGTGTTACAAATTTACTTTGTTATATTTTCACAGTTTTGCAATAACAACTTGTGAGATATCTTTTCGGTTTTAGAATTTTAGTTTCATTAGCTAGGCTTTGATGAAGAAACATAAAATAACTATTAGATTTGTTTTACATATTTGCTTCTTGATCTGCTACAAATCAAGCGCTTCTGGTTGTACCATAAAGTAAGCCTCTCCTAATTTATCGCAGCACTCTGTGTGTGTGTGTGTGTTTAAGAAAAAACTACGTAATAAGCTATTTGCGCTGAGCCCACTGTGAGTACCAAACCCTGATTTTTACCGTTATAACCTTTAAAGCTCACCACTGAACCCCAGGGGGAGGGTCTACAGCAGCAGAATACCCACTGAAACTGCGGTTCGTCTGGGTAGGATTACACCACATACGTTATTCAGAACACAGAACGATCGAAAAGATTATCTACTTTTTAAGGACACCAAGAAAAAAATCGAGAGCTAACAACGCTATATTTATTTTAGTACATCGAGTCACTCGCTTTAAAAAACAAAAACATTTCTATGATTGCAAATAATCGTTTAAAATACGATGTTTTATATTTTATTATTATTATTAATAAACATCGTGGGATGATACTTAAAGCGACATGTAATTCAAAAGTAACATCTGGAAGCTTTAAGTACAAAATAACGAAATAACATTTCGAAACAAGTTGTCCGGTTTCACCAGTTTTACACTTTTTTTTACTAACTATTTATGGGCATATTATTTGGGTGTGAGTTCATATATACATGATTACAAGTATATGTATATTACATTAATTTTCGGGCTGTACAGCTCAGAAGTAATAAACTATATTAAGGTCTTGTTATCTAGATAATAAATTCTTAACTGATTTACCATTAATCCTGATAATTTTTATTAACACCACATTTTTATTAATTCTTAAAATATACTCTGTAACTTTTTACCATTCTTAAGTAAGGCTACTGTGTTACATTTGTTGAATTTGTTTGTTTGAAGTTAAGCACAAAGCTACACAATGGGCTATCTATGATCTGCATACCGCTGTGTCACTTGGGGGCACATGTTTTGAAGATTATTTTATTATTGTTGTTGATCTATTAGGTCGTGGCTGACATTTTAATATTCTGTTACTTATTTTGTTTAATATCTTCCCCTATTCATATAAGGTAAATATAAACATTTAATTTTAATGACATAACGATAAAATAAACTATTCATCAGACATACAATTCGTATATAAAGTAATAGTTATTTTTCTTATTTATATTGTTAAGTATCCTTATTAATTAGATAATAAAAAGGAACAGAAATGTTTTAAAGACACCATATTTTGGAAGCTTGTTTTAACAAAAAATGTTCTAAAAACTGACATATCTTCAAACTTATTCCCTACCCTTATAACCGTATGAATAATTTATGAGACTTTAATCTTATCCTACATTTTGTACATCTTATAATAGGTTGTAGCACTAATTTCTTACTGACTGAGTTCAGTTCCAAATACAAAGGAACCTGCTGTGTATGCAATTTTTTCTTTGTAACTTGCTGAAATAATTTTAAATGCATAAAGCTTAAATGTCACATGACATAAGTGACAGATTGAAATTGCTGAAACGTTAAATCCGTTTGGATTTAATAGAATAACTTTTATTTTCACTTCAACTTAATGTATTTATGTATGCAATGACTGTATAATGTTAACTCATTCTTATTACAGACAGGATCATCTAATACACAGTTAAAAACCACTATGACAATTTTGATCAGAGTACGGAACAGTTGTTCAACTCAATTAGTAATTCAACTTTTATATTGTTCCATATTAATATAAATAACCTACATCAGATAGATTAGACTTACAGCAGTCAAGCAAGGGAAAGTTTCATTATAAAATCATAAGAGCTTTAGCTGTTTTGTTTAAAAATAGAAATTGTAATTTTAAAATAACATTAAAATGAGCTGTGTATCAAAATCTTTAAATACATTGTATAACGTAGGTACGAAATTGTTACGAAGCAGTTGTGACTAGGCATCCAATGTAGAAACATTTATACAAACAACTACTTTATTCTATAAACAAACTTGTATAACATAAGTACGAAACTGTTATGAAGCAGTTGTGACTAGGCATCCAATGTAGAAACATTTATACAAACAACTACTTTATTCTAGAAACAAACTTGTATAACATAGGTACGAAACTGTTATGAAGCAGTTGTGACTAGGCATCCAATGTAGAAACATTTATACAAACAACTACTTTATTCTAGAAACAAACTTGTATAACATAAGTACGAAACTGTTAGGAAGCAGATGTGACTAGGCATCCAATGTAGAAACATTTATACAAACAACTACTTTATTTTATAAACGAACTTATATAACATAAGTACAAAACTGTTACGAAGCAGTTGTGACTAGGCATCCAATGTAAACAACTACTTTATTTTATAAACAAACTTGTATAACATAGGTACGAAACTGTTACGAAGCAGTTGTGACTAGGCATCCAAAGTAGAAACATTTATACAAACAACTACTTTATTTTATAAACAAACTCGTATAACATAGGTACGAAACTGTTACGAAGCAGTTGTGACTAGGCATCCAAAGTAGAAACATTTATACAAACAACTACTTTATTCTATAAACGAATTTGTATAACATAGGTATGAAACTGTTATGAAGCAGTTGTGACTAGGCATCCAATGTAGAAACATTTATACAAACAACTACTTTATTCTATAAACAAACAATAAGTCAGATACTTTCGACAGAAATCTGTCGAATTTTCTACAGACAATATTTCTTTGTTTTATTTTAATAAGCAATATTTCTCATGAACCCTTGAAACACACTAAGATATATAACAATTAAAAAATAGAAAATTTGAAACTCACACTCTAGGGGACTTTGAATGATTATTATATGTTAATTTTTCAAATTAAGTAAATAACAGTGATTTCGTTATGTTGGACATCACTTACGAATATGAAAACGGATATCATGAAATTGCGTCAAAAGTACAAAGTTTATTGTATACATAAAAAACTTCTTTTACGTAATCATGCTTTTTTTCAGATAAAATAATTAGGTGCTTTTATTTTAGGTATTTTGGGCGTATTTCGACTTGCTAATCCAGTAGAGAAACATGTATCACACTTCAAGCAATCAAAACAACGTACAAACGAGAGACCATTACTGAAGAAATGCTTATTTCTTTCCAATCTAAAACTTTCCTGGTATAAGGATAGGTTATTGAAATTGTTTCACTTAGCATAAATTTCTAAACAAAGTACCAACGAAAGACAACTACTGAAGAAATGTTTATTTCTTTCCAAGTTGAAACATAAAGATAGCCTCTTCAAATTATTTCATTTAATACAAATCTCCACATGTGTTGATAATACATGTTAAAGATATTTCAGCTATACTGTTACACAGCTTCAAGATGTTGTGTAAGCAAGACCTCCGTGCCCTAAACGTCGCTTTTCGGGTGGTATCAGTGACCTCCATGCGACGACACCCGACGCCATAAAATGGATCTCAGAACTCGACCTACAACTCTAAATTACTGTTCTAACACTCCATGTGAAGAAGAAGACTGTTATATATAGATAGGCCTGCCTCTTAGTTCTATTTCAATATATGTATATGTTTGTAGGGATTAACGTTTACGTTACATAAATATATATATGTGGGGGGCGATTGATAGCTTGCTTTATAAGCTTCAAGATTTGTCTCATTCTGGAAACTTTAAACTCTCTGTGCCTTAGTTTTATAGATAGGTCTTAAAAGGTTATCCAGTATGAACAGTACACATTTATTTCAAAGTTGAGGAAAAAATAAAAGCTGCTTTAATTAATACAACGTGACGTCTATAGAAGTGCAATAAATAGGTATCCTTGAAAGTCCGAGATATAACGACATTGTCAATGATTTTTATGGATGGTGCAATGGCCTTCATATGCGATAGTTAAAGAATGACATTTCAAATCGCTATAACCTCTCTTTATGTGGTTCACACCATTGTTATATACTTTACACTATATATATTGGTTAACTATTACACAATAGAACTGAAAGAGTAATATCAGCATTTATGTTGTTTGCAAATAAATAATAAGCTCAAAAATGCTTTTAATTCTTAAACTATTAACAAAATAAGAAGAAAATAGGTTTGAAGTTTTTGTTTAAGTGATAAAGGTCGTTTAGCTGAAACTTTCTCAAATATAGTAAAACAGCACAAATTATAAGCTTTCAATAATTAGATTTAAATACATTGAAAAGTCTGAATTCAATCAAATAACTAAGTAAATGAACTGTTTGCTCAATTACTTTTCGTTATTGAATAAAAGTAATGGTTTGATACCCACCACATTGTAGCTTACCGTCCATAACATATATCCGTGGAACATTAGTTCTATCTAATCTAATTAGTCGAAAAGGACATCAACAAACTTTTCAAAGTGAAGAGATGTAACCTCTGGCTCACGAAAGAACACCGAGAACAAATGGTTATCAGATATATCTGTATTTAAAAAGATTAATTATTTGATGTATTCCAATTCTATTTGATCCATATGCTGGAAAAACGTATTGAACGTGTAAATTACCCTACTAGCACGATCATTCTACATGCGGGCTAAGCCTATTTTTATATTCATTACGTACGAGGAGCTTCATATGTGAGATAGCTGATTGTATTATCAATTTTTAGATAACATGATTTCGATTGGATCATCTATTTCTAAATTTTTAGGTGAGTTAGTTTAAGATTTATTCTAATTGGTAATAGCCCTAAGTGGTGAAGGTCATTATTATAATTTCCATCCGTATGCTCTCCTGATGCTTGCATGTTTAGCAAAAAAAGTACAATTTCTTGACGTACATTCCTCAGATATACACATATATCAATGTGAACCACTACTCAATTCAATGATAGTTATCGTTGCATCAACCATAACTTTTTGTAAAGAAACAATACAGGAATTTTCATATCTAAATTTATATATTACTTTAAAAGATAACTTTGTCCTGATAATATTCGAGATCTATCTTACTTTATGGGAAAATATTAGTGCTTATATGATCGACATTTAGCTGCTTTAGTTTCGAATATGCCACATTATATTCTAAATCTATTCATTTTCAAACATCATAAATATGTTTCAGATACAAATTAACTTTTAAGTTATAGTATTTTGGCACTTATGT
>NW_013665714.1:583647-598302 GCF_000517525.1 Limulus polyphemus
CCTGATAATATTCGAGATCTATCTTACTTTATGGGAAAATATTAGTGCTTATATGATCGACATTTAGCTGCTTTAGTTTCGAATATGCCACATTATATTCTAAATCTATTCATTTTCAAACATCATAAATATGTTTCAGATACAAATTAACTTTTAAGTTATAGTATTTCGGCACTTATGTATAAAGTTCAAATCATAAATAATATTCAACGTTAAACTGGTACACAATTAAAAAACATTTTATTTAGACCTATCTATGGCCATCAAAAAGTTGAAGACTCTACATGTTTCGACGTTACAACGTCATCCTTTTAAAGTTTGATTGTTGTTGAACACAAAGCCACACAATGGGCTATCTGTGCTCTGCCCATCACGAGTATCGAAAACCGATTTTTAGCTTTGTAAGCCTGAAGATCTACGGCTAAGCCACTGAGAGGCAACTTTTAAGGAATAATTTATACTTCGACATTACCAAATGTCAGGTGTACAGACTGCGCGATTTTGATTTTTATTGGCACCCAAGCTTGCGACACAGGTCACTTAGAAATAATGTACACATTTTGAAGATATCTGAAAACATATTGAATTCATAATTTCACATTGAAAGTATTTTTCAGTTATCGTGGTGACTGGAAAAATCATATGTTTTTTCCTACCTAAACTTTAAAATAATAACGTGGATGTAAGATTTCACAAAATCATGACAGGAAAAAAATCTCAAAATTTAGCATTTATTCCTTTTTCGTGCAGGGATTTTTACAAAGATGAACGTAAATTATCAGTAGTTGGAGACATTCAGAATTAAAATTCTGGGTTCGAGCAGTGCTATTTACTGTGTACTTAAGTCGCGTGAGCTAGTGAAGTTAATTCTCCCTATTATGAGTTTGTTCAAATATTTTGTAAGGTAGAACATCTTTAATTATACTTGTCATATAACATTAGTATTAAGCCTATTATATTTTTAAACACTACATTCTATATCTAGTCCCTTAGGGATTTTCAAGAATTAAAAGAGCATATAGTAATAGTATTCCAACTTTACTATATTTGTAATATCCATTGCCGACGACGCATTTCGCTCAATCTAAAATTTTATATCATTCACTCAATGGGGTTAAAATACTTTAACATTTGATTTTAACATTTTTGTTGAGCTTTATCTTCCAGAAACTTGTATGACAGGTTTGTACCAAATTTTATTTTCAAATTAAATTTGTTCAAAGAGTTGAGTACGTTATATTAAAACGATTGTAAATCTCCAAGTAACGTGACTAACACAACCGATATGAAGTTGGGTGGAAAGGTATGCATCAGAACTACATTTTGACATTGTTTCGCCTTACACAGGTAGTGTGATACAACCAAATACTTGTTGCTTTTGAAAAGGTATGGCTTAAAATATTCAAACATTGTTATCATAAATATGTGGGCCCCGCATGGCCAGGTGGTCAGGGAGCTTGACTCGCAATCTGAGGGTCGAGGGTTCGAATCCCCGTCCCACCAAACATGCTCGCCCTCTCAGCCGTGGGGGCGTTATAATGTGACGGTCAATCCCATTATTCGTTGGTAAAGAGTAGCCCAAGAGTTGGCGTTGGGTGGTGATGACCCTCTAGGTTTTCACTGTTAAATTAGGGACGGCTAGCGCAGAGGGATCTCTATCTGTAAAAGCGACATAAGTCACAGTACAGAAACTGCTTCCAAGACATTCTTTTTCAACAATCGCATACCTCAAGCAACTGGAAAATGAGGCGAAAACTCACATTATTATATAAAAAGACACACCGGCCTATCGGTTTTTTGTGATTGAATTGTTAACAACGGTTCCGGAGAACTGTCATCCTTGTACACTAGATGGCTTATGAAGGCATGTGGGCAGAAGGGGTGTGCTTAAGACGTGATTGCCTTACGACGAAGCATTTTGCAATGGAAATTACACTGCAGAGCTAGTACCAAGATGCGCGGTCGTCAGATAGAATATGACCAAACATGGCAATATCGACTGTAACAACGTGGTGAGACTCCAAAATCGTTTATATATAATGTACTCAACTTGTGTATATGTGCTACCTTTTGCAAGAAATAAGAAGCAAAATAATAATAATAATAATAATATATATATATATTTTAAGACATGACACCATAAGTTTAAAAAAATAATTTTCCCTTAGCTAGTACTTTCGCTCCAGAGTTTTCAGTTAGTAGTTTCAGTTGGAAGATTTAGTTGAACAGCTTCAGTTAATATATATATGCAATACATCATTCCAGCTAATATAAATTAGTCAACTATTCAAATTGATAGATCAATCATTAGTTTAGATTCAGATGCTAATAAATAGATACAACTGATAGATTTTCAGCAATAGTTAAAATTGATAGATATCTGTAAGTAGTTTCAATATGATAACATAGCTAATAGTTTTAATCTGAATATTTCAATCAACTTCTTCATTTGACAGATTGCAATCCATTGTTTAATCTTAGCCAATTTGTGTTTGAGTAGTTTTATTTTGGTTATTTTTAAGCACAAACTACACAATGAGATAACAGGTATCGAAACTCGAGTTTTAAGTTATAATTTCTCAGTCTAGCCGCTGAGCCATTGGGAAGGGGGAGAATGAATTTTGTTACGAAGAAGAAGTACTAGTGTGTTTTTATATTATTCTGATTATGGTGCAGAAAAATCATTTAAAAGTTTAATTTATCGTTTCTTGTTTTGTTCTTCTTTCCAAATTCAGTTTAGAATGCTTTCATATTTTCAATGCGATCGTTAAAACAATTACCGTATATATGAACGTCTCTTAGTATTCTCGACACTAACGTAAATATCATAGGTCGTCTCAGTGGTCCAATTAGTGTTATTTGCAATTCTTTATTAAATAAAACAATTTTTTATAAGCATAAAATTCGTCTTTATTCGTGTTTAATATGAAATCACGTCAGAATGTTTGTACTTCATAATGATTTGTTTACTTCAAAAATCCATTAAAACCGCATATGTTTCTGAATTATAATTTTTATCTTTTGTTTTAAATGTTATGTATTTCTTATTTTACACTGATATAGATATCTGTTACTGTAACTATCTGATACAGATATATGATATTGTAACTATGGTCTTTCAAAAAGGCTATGTTTTTTCTTCAAATCTATTTGCATGATAAAAAATGATTAAAGCCAGATTATAATTTTACACTACTTTTTTATTTCAAATGTTTTGACCTTAAGGTTAAATTAAAGAAAAAAAGGCTTCAAGACCTAATAACATATGTAGACCTTAAACGTGGGTAGTATGTAGTTACTTAAAAACATTTAAATGGGAAATGTTGGAACAAAAACTAAAATACGGGCATTTTATTTCATATGTAAACGCTTTTCAGCAATATAAACAAATAATTCCTATGCTAATGTGTTTGTTTAAAACGTTCTCGTTCCAACAATGTTTTTGGAGGATGTGAACCTGCCCACCTGCTAGTAGTGATCATGCCCGAAGGCTTACTTCAGCTATGCTCTAACGCTGTTCTACTGATGTCTACTCGCTCTGAAAGTATTGCCTTGCTCCAGAAAAATAGTAGAGTTCGACCCATTGTCGACTGAAACTTTTATTGTGTACAGAACTCTTCTCAACAATAGATAATGGATGACCAACGAACTACAAGATATTGATCTATTTTAAGGAACTTTTTATGGAATATTGGTTACATTTTTGATGTATCTTGGAAATCTCAGAGTAAAGATAACAATTTTGTGATATTTTTGTTCACAAAATTTTCAGTGAAAAATAGAAGTTTTCTTTAAAAAAAAAGCTCATTTGTAATTGAAAGAAGAAATAATGACATTCTTTAGTTTTTAAAGTAATTTTAAAAAATGCAGTTCGAAAGTTCCTCTGAAAAGAGGCGTGTTTTGGCAATATTTCCCACTTACAATAATAACAAAACTTTTAGTGCATATTTGTTTTACTTTGTGTTCCATCCATTCACTAGGACTAACATAGACGCTAGCCATCCATTGGGAATGTGACAACTTGATCTACGCCTTAGAGAATAATCAATTTGAAAATAGAGAAAGGTATTCAGTTCCATGTTATCGGTATCTTTCTATATCAAGATCAAATATATCAAACTGTTTCAACACTTATCAAAAAACTGGATAAGCCATCAAACAGCTTTGATAGTAATCTCCATAAGAATAGAATACTGTCTCTAGCACATTGACATTCCGTGATTTTATCGTATAACCACATGCTACCATCTAGAACATTAATTATTTATATTTATAAATGTATTTAGAAAGAAATGTCGTCGCACATTTTACTCGTCTAGAACACAACCGAATTTCTTTATTAGATTGTCTTTTGTTTACAGTATAACCATTTAGAAAGTGTTGTTCAAGCTTCACATTTACAGTTTCATACGAATTCTTTGCTTAGTTGCTTTACAAGACAAACTTAAACCAATTACTCTTCAGAAATACGCTTCACCGGCTTAACTGACAGAAAACAGTTCGTACTTTGCTCTTTTAGAACTAAGCCTTCATCTGTAAACTATCTCATGTATATATCTCCATGGCTACGAACAGTCTTGGCATTAATGTAGTTTGTTAAAACGAAATAATGATCCTGGAAAATACAGGCACGAAATCGATCTCATTCAGGCAAGCAGAAAATTTGCGTAAGGAATGAAAATATATATCAAAGACTTTATTATCTCAGTTTTTATATCATTTATTCCCCCCGGTGCCTCTGCGGTAAGTCTGTGTACTTATAACGTTAACAATCAGGTTTCGATACCCGTGGTAGGCAGAGCACAGATAACTCATTGTTTAGCTTTATGTTTGACCAAAAACAAACAATCATTTATTCATTGAATAAATCTTCATTCCAATAATTTTCTGTTTTACATTAATGTGTGTTGTATGTATATTTCCTCGCGAACTCCACGCACAGTTTTGAAGGTAACAGAACCAAACTTTGCAAGTAGACTCTAGTGGCCCAGGAGAGTTTCATTATCTATATGTGTTAGCCCCACTACACAGGTTCTAAGGGAGGGGATTAAAACACATCCAATAGGTCACCAAGGAACGATGAATATCTAGGGGTAGGTTTTTAGAGTCGCTGAACCAGAATCCAAAGGTGTAATATTTGAAACTGTATTCATACTCCACACACAAGCTAGCAAGAGCAAACGGGCGGGTGTCATAACGGGGCTTGTTTTCTAGTACAGACCTTTGAGGTACCTATAGACGTGGATAACAGAGAAGCTTAATCGGCACAATGGGGGCCTTACGAATAATGAAAAGTTCCTTTGAACACCGTAGAGGAGCGCGTGTATTTTACATTAGTTTCATGAAAGCATTACAAACTGTGATAATACTGGTAAAGAAAAATAATTCTAAAATTATGTTAAAGTTGAGTTAAAAATGATCCCAATAACAGGTTGAAATCTTTAATTATTAAAAACATGTTTGTTTTAATAGCTTCTGTTTTATGGAGAGGAGCTAAAATCATTAACCTATTCTTCCATTTTTCAATGAAATTACACGTTTTGTGTAGAAAAGAAAAAAATCAAAAATACAGTTTCTTATTATTATTTAAGAAATTAAAAGTTTATTGCTGTTTTATCATAAATATGTTAATCATACTTGGTATTAAACATGTTTTAATGGCTACCCTAAACTACACCTTGACCTACAGCTCCTCTGGCTACCTAGCTACAGAGCTTTATGTGACTTAAGTGGCTAGATCTACCCGTCATTTCTTTTGTTTACACCTGAGGTTTTTACTCCTGCAATTACTTCATAGATATTATTTTTTATGAATTTTAAGGTGTAAATGTTCTTGTTCTTATTAGAATGTAATAAACATTTTTTGCGACTGCTTGACAATCGTATATATAGTTCTGTAGTCTTGCTTAGGAGAAATCTATAGCTCTATGATTTATGGTTTCCAAAGATAAATGAAGCTGAAATACTTTGTCTCATATTCATGAATGAAAAACAATCGAATACTGTCTGACCTTATCTATCTTTTAGGTGAAGTGTTACCACTTTACTTGAATTCGTGGTTTGGTGAATGATACTTTGTCAATGTCACTATCTTCTCTGAAGCGTTTTCACACAGTACTTTCTAGTCAGCTCAGAAAAAAAAAGTATTTCTGACTCTTAAAAATCGTGTCACAGTAAACTAGTTTCATCATGACTGTGCAGAAAAGAATGTTTTTTTCTCTAAAATTCACCCGTCGGAAGCTCAGCTGTAAGGCTGCGAGCTTACAAAGCAAAAAAGTCGTGTTTCGATACCTGTGGTGGGCAGAGCACAGCTAGCCCATTTTTTGGCTTTGTGTTGAACAAAGAAAGAGACAAGCTATTATGTAAAATTCATGCTTTATATTTACGAAATTTATTCGAAAAAGGTACTGAATGCTGTTACAGGCACTGTATTTTTGGCTTAAAATCAAGCACTGTTTTTCTATCTTAATTGTTAGCGTAATAAACCATATACATAAGCTTTCACCAGAGCTTCGATGAATGTAAATGGAACCTTACTGAACACCAGAAGCTAATCAAAATATTTCTAGAATATTTTAATTGTTTCGTAAGTTTAAAGTATAATATAGGATGAATATTTTTCTGCAACTACTGAAAAGAAATATGTATTGTTATAACTGTTTATGTATGTGTAAAGCATTTGCTTCTAACTCTATATGTATATATATATATATGTATATATCATAAAAAAATGAGAAGTGATATACCTAAATGCTTGAATCACGACGATTCTACACAACCCAGAAAACCGTTTCACTGGTATAGGAGTAAAAAAGTGCTTTAAAAGCTTATCGGGATTCTAAACTACCAGTGCTGACTGGAGGTGCTAGATTATATTTCAAAGAGATAGAGATAATGTTTTTAGCGCCAGTAAAAAAAAAAGACTTGTTTGTATCTTCTAACGTTTTGATTTATACCTTTATCAAAAGACAGGCTTAAAACTATCTTAAGGGTTTTAAATTCTTGAAGCCAGCTAAAGTTCCAGCTAGTGTAGATTTAATACAACCGAACATTTGCAATAGAATGGCTTTAGCGTATAGCTTCAAAATCTAAAACATATTTAGTCATTGTTAGTCGAATTAATCAATTTTATAATGACTACTATTAAAATAGGTAAAATATAGATGATAAAGAAAAATTAAACCAGGTTTAAGATATCCCCTAGCATCGTGGGTTACTAAGTGGTTCATTCTGAGATCGCGGATATGTGCATGTTGTTGATGTGTGGTAGTGACTTTTAGGTTGCTTCAGCTACTTTTCACCACTAAGATAAAAAATATACCTCCATTATAATTTAATAACCATATTTATTATACTATGGCTTCTATTGTTAGACGGTTTCTTTCGGATTAGTCGGTAAGAAAAAAGACAGCAAAGTCAGGTCCACTTAATGTGAACAAAAGCAATTTATTTCTTCGACGACAAGTTTTACAAGTTTGCTAAACCAATGTTACTGATAGGCCTAAATTCACAGTAGTGACTCATACGACAATTTATCTTACTTGCTAGTTATTTACGGCATTTTTCATATCACTAGTACTTTCTCGTAGCTGTAAACTAACTGAAAATTCACAGCAATGTACTAATTAAATGACAAGAAGACTCATACTAATTCGTATGATATCTTACTTCTTAGTCTTAGTGTAATAGATTCAATAATCAATAGTAATCTACTATAGCCTATGTCACGTTTTTTGCTCCTCATATCGTTTACTAAAGTTTCAAGAAACTTTTAGTCACTAAGCCATGCTATCACGCCATTATCACTACCATGCTATTCAAAATTGTATATCAAAAAGAGAGTCTATATAAATACTTTAAGCCTACTGGCCTTATTTTCTTCCACAAACAAAATGCTTCTACTCTGAATTAATATGAAATTTGCATCACTTTTGATTTAGTTTGTTATATGTCTATATAATACAGCGTATTCATACTTTATCTCCCAATTTTTATCTCCAACCAATGTCATCGAAATTAAATATTTGTCTATTTATATTTCGCTGTTGCAAACGATCATTTAAATAAGATTATAATATATTTTTTAAAGGTTCTATTTAATATGCACATAGACTTTTTCAACAGTTTTGTTCTTTTGTTTGTCTGTAATAATTCTATTCTACAAAATATTTAGGGTTAGCATGATTTCTTCAGCTGTAGAATCTCTATTTTCTTAGCTGCTACCACTAAACTCTCGTGCGACTTTGTAGCCGAGTGTTGTTTGGTTAATTTATGACTCAAGTTGGCTACTTGTTACTTCAAATTAAAGTTTCGGGATACACCAGAACAAAAGACGCATTTTGACAACTTATTTATAATGGCATGCCACGTGTTACTTTACTGCCTAAAAATGAAACTGCTTTAGGTATTTGATGGATTCTTTTTAAGTAACTTATAACCATGTAAACTCCATTTGAACTTGTTTAGGAAAATATTTGAAGAACTTTTAGCTACATTAAATTAACAAGAACTAATCATTCGATATCCCATACATAGATTAGACGAGAATTGAACAACATGTCCTGTAATGCATCTATACTCAATGTATTATAGAAGATAGTACTTCTGCTTCATTCTCAGCCTCCTAAACGATCCCAATGCATAATGATAATCTCTACCGTCTTTGATGTATAGGTGAAACAAACCTAAGATGGCGACTTGCCAGCCTGTACTTTCTCAAGACAAATTGCTCTTACTTTGACTATTCATTACTATCTGATAATCGCTAACTATCCACTGAATAAGTTGACTTTATTGACTTTAATTAATTTTATCATTGAAGTACGTCCCCTTATGTAAAACGTGATCACTTTAGTGATTATAAAAAAGAAAAACATTATAAACGTCAAAATCAGTGATCTTGTAATAGTTATTTACATGTGAGATGAACTCAATGGAAAACATAACAGACAGTGTATTATAAATTATCGTCATTCTATACTTATATAGTAATGCACACAAACGCGTGTTTTGATAGTCATAAAATTAATAAGAAATGAAGTACAGTATGTTGGAGTGAGAAGCTGAATATTTATGAAACTAATCAAATACGAATTAGAGGTTCTTTTTGGCAGATGTAACCAAGACATTAAAGACAGCATATGTTGTGAGAGAAAGTGCATATATCTCTAGGGAGCCGTTGCCTGAAAGATGGCGGTAACTCGCTTTATGCAAATATCGAGAAGCACAATAAGTTAATCATGTTAGGGGGTCCCCCAATTTTAATTCAGGGTTTTACCGAAAATCTTAATAAGATTAATATGTTTAGTTATGGTGGAAAGCCAAATTGAGAAATGTACATAATAACTGGTAATGTTATTATTATATAGACAGAGCATTATAGTCATTTAACTATAACATTCTGTGTATTCATGAATATTTAACTCATCTGGAACTTAACTGGTAATGTTATTATTATATAGACAGAGCATTATAGTCATTTAACTATAACATTCTGTGTATTCATGAATATTTAACTCATCTGGAACTTAACTGGTAATGTTATTATTATATAGACAGAGCATTATAGTCATTTAACTATAACATTCTGTGTATTCATGAATATTTAACTCATCTGGAACTTAACTGGTAACGTTATTATTATATAGTCAGAGCATTATAGTCATTTAACTATAACATGCTGTGTATTCATGAATATTTAACTCATCTGGAATACCGATTGCAAGGTATTTTTATGTTATTGTGTAACACACACGCATTTATATATAATTTTCACAGGAATCAACATAGACTAAAGTGAATACTAATAAAATCGTATACAAGATAAATACATACGTCCATTCTCAGTGGATGCTCTTCATATACAAGCTATTACAGATACATCGATGTAAGTACATATTATGGAGAACGATAATCTCTAGCATATCATCATGGTAAGTATAATAGTACTTGTTCAAAATCTTTGTATAACGCAGGAAACAGAAAAGTTACCGTTTTTGACAATGATTTCAAATATCTTTGTATAGGTTTTTATTTGGCAATATGTAAAACCTAAGTGCTGAATCAGAAAGCTTGTCGTTGATGCTTAAAAACGATTACCAGAGTTAATTTCATATCAGAACCGTATTATTGTTATTATGAACCAAATCCGTTTGTATCTTGTAACTAGCAACAACTGGTTCTCACACGTTAAGCCACCAGCAAGTGTAACATGTTGGTTTGTGAAGAATCCGAGATTCACAGAGCTAACTACAATTTATGATAATGTATGTTATTGGACTGGTATATCGGGGCAAATGCGAGCACCGTATATACTATATTTTACTCAAAGTGAGCTCCCTACTATTAGACAGTGCAATCCTTGAACATCGGAGAGTTGTTTTAAAATTTAATGCATGAATAATAGGTAAGTTTATCTTTGTTCTCTATAAGTTACGTAAAATCGTTCGTTCGCTTTGTCAACAACATTGATCTGTGCTTCTTGAACTAGAATAGATTTCTTTGTGTTTCATGTGTTTTATTTTTAATTTTGATTTTCATTGATTGTAGGGCCTGTCAGCTGACTTTCTATTAAAGCTTACTGTGTTTAAAAATTATAAGTCCAATTCAACTTAGCTTTTATATACAAGCTTTATAAATTCCAAAACATGTTAGCTTATTATAAAATTTTGTTTGAAAAGTGAACCTACTTGATTTGGATTTGGTTTTTATTCTTCGAAAACGTTCACGTTTTTATTTATGAAGAATGAGTAGATGTTTTAGTAAGATGGTGTTTTACCTTTTGTGTAAGTTAGTTATTTAAAGATATAATTTCTTCCAGTTGGTTTTATTTCAACACTTTTTACTTGTAACTTACAGCAAATCATCTGACATCGTTTACTAGAAAAACATTTGTGGCCACGTTAGCAGATAACTGATCTGTTCATTAAACAATGTCACAGAAGGAAAAATACTTCATGTAATGATTACTATCTGCACAGCATAGTTGTTAGAAAACCTGTCCATCGAATTAACATAACTTCAGAACTAATACCGAATGCCAGTTTTAGCTGCATTGATTGAACATCTGTACTCTTCACAAGTAAGTCAAAGTTTCATGTCTTTAGTAATGATCGACTGGTTACGTCTGGAGAGCCAGAGGTGAACTATGTATATCATCATTTAACAAGGTCGTTTTGGTAGCGGTTCAGATACGGTGTAGGAGAAAGCATCATTAGGAATGAACATAGGGATCTTATTGTGCTTCTGATGGGTGAAGTTACTGGTCGACGACATGTTGGCTTGGTATTGATGATTAGGAATGGACACAGGGATCTTACTGTGCTTCTGATGGGTGAAGTTACTGGTCGACGACATGTTGGCTTGGTATTGATGATTAGGAATGGACACAGGGATCTTATTGTGCTTCTGATGGGTGAAGTTACTGGTCGACGACATGTTGGTTTGGTATTGGACCCAGTTCTTTGTTGTTATACTTACTACCAATAACATAAACCATGAGGTCATGGAATGCCTGGTAAATTTTGAATTAAATCAGAAATAATGTTGGACTTCATTTGAGTATTATATATATCCACGTCCTATATCCACCAGGTGACCTCAGTGAGCTATCCGTCTTATTATTGTGGGAATGGAATGCAAAGTTCTAGAGGAATGGTATGTATCAGAACTATATTATGACGTACTTTGGCATTACTTATGCAGAGTGATACCACCGGAAATTGGTTGCTTATGGGAAGGGTAAGCAACAGAACATTTTGGCGCAAAATATTTATACATTTAGATTATAAAGACGTGCTTAAATTGTGTATTATAATTTATAAGATAGATATATCCATTGTACTTAATGGTATTAGAAACAAAGATTTATAGATCAAATTGAGACACCAGGACCACCCTGAAAGAGACCTGCAACAATATGTATCCCAGGCGTGGTAAGCCTACTGCACCATTTTGTAACAGGTGAGAATCCACGAACACAAAAATATGTGGCAAAGCCATGCCTGTTTTGCTAAACAAAGGTACACAGCATAATCAAGAAAAATCTGTGTTTAGAAATTTGACACAAGCCACGTTTACGTATATTACTTCTACAACATATTTATTAAACCATTGCATATATCAAGCAGCTGGATGATGAAAGTAGTCATGGTATTTACCCCACACAAAAATATAAAGGTCAAGTCGCGGGATGCATCGCTTATATATTTCTGTGTGATGGAACTGTTGAAACTGGCCCTGGAAAACCAACAACCTAATACACTAGATGAATTACGGACAGCCATCAGGAATGGAAGATGTACTTTAAATATGAAAGTCTTACAAAGGAACCTTTTTTAATGGAACCTAAACTGCAGCGTCAGAGTGCTACATTAATTCCTCCTGGTATATGGAAGTTTACTTGAAACCTTTTCTTTGACAGTCTTAGGTTTGCTTACCATCTTTCTCATACTCTGTTCAGTTGAGTGGGGTTATTCTGAAATTCGTGAGGCAGCATCCTGATCAAGAAATTTCAGCTTTTTGAAGCATGAATGAAGCAGTGTTGCCAATATCTTATCATGCTCTTCCAATGCTTCAGTATTCAATCGTCTTCTAAGTGAAGCTGTACATTTTTCCTTGAAGTGTGTCAGTGGCCAACAGCTGAAGGTGCATGTTGATAATACCATTGATTACAGGCTGGGTGAATGGGTAGACACTAGATTCTGCACTCATCTGCGGAGTAGCAGCATCAAGTGGCTTTAAGACATTGCAGAGATCTTCAGAAGTTGTACAGACATGTTCTGGAACTTCTAGTTTTCTTGCAGTGTCAGAGTTTATGACAGCTTTGGCATAAAGAATTGCATATATGGCTAGTCTGTTCGGCAACAGGCTATTTAATGCCTGTTCCAACGGGTAGCAACGTCTTGTTGGAGTGTGGTAGGTTCAGGATCTCCTTCTATTTTCATTGCTGCTTGTCAGTTCTGCAACTCTCTTGTGGCCAAAGGCAAGTGATGGAAGTTTGTAACAAGATTTATGTATGCACTTATGTCGTCATTTATGTCATCATGAACCATGCGCTCTCTGTATGCGCAAAACATCTTGTATGTGATACACTTCTAAACTCTCACATAGCTACTTCCATGTTTGAAGTATTATTATGTGTGAACGCTGCTATTTGTTTCTTTTCAAACTTCTCTGCAATGTACTTATTCTGTTTGCTACATTCTTTTCTGTGTTGGTGTTCTGCTAGACAACACCTCTTATAATGTTAAAATCTTTATCAATGAAATGTAAGGTAACAGAAATGTATACCTAATTAGCATGGCTTGACCAGAAGTCAGTTGTTAGTGAACAAGTTTTGTCTTTAAGGTTTTCCTTCAGAGCCAACTATTACTGATGTACATCAATAGATGGCATCAACGCATGAATATGTTATATGTGCAGTACTATCCCTATTGCAATGATAAGGTCTCATTGGTATGTATGTAACAAATTCTTCCTATTATAACTCGTATGAACTTGACTTCTTCTTCCTTCTTTTGGTATTCAAGGCTGAGATATTTCCTCGGTGTCTCGTGGGGTGGCGGAACATATCTTTCATCCATAGGCTTGTTGTAGGAAATGAATCCATGTCCCTCAGCAATGGGCAGAGGAAATGTCTAACGTACATACTTTTACCATCTTTTTGGTGATATATATGTAGCGATCTCTGTATGGCGATAAGCTACATCTAGCATACGTTACCAGGGAGGTTTGATGCAGGTGTTCTGAACGTTACCAGGGGAGTTTGGTGCAGGTGTCCTATGGCTCCTGAAAGATCTTTTTGAAATTCCTCAAAAATTAAATTAAATTTCTAATATGTTAAATGTTAAATGAAATATATTACATAACAACAGGTTTTAGATATATATATATATATATATTTTTATTTTAGCTTCAATAATTTGCTGTCTACACTATAATTTCAGATTATTAATGTTTAGTGGGTAAACAAACCTATTTCAAGAAACAGTAATAATTACGTACAAACCTTTTTCAGAACTTGTAGTAGATTTCTTCTCATACTATTCAGCAACATGCTTTGACCGAAGAGGGTTTTCATGGTTTATGTATTGCCATGATAACCCAAATAAACCTGTCTTGGGTTCAGTAAACAGAGCATTATTCTCCTTTTTGTAAATTCATTTTCCTTAACTCAAAATGTTTTTAATACCTTCATTTTGGAGGTATGTTGACAGAATATTTTGGGTAACTGAAGCTGAATTTCACAGCTCCTTTTCTTGAAACAGAAACTTTGGGGAATCCATTCCTAGATGTATTGATAATGTTATTCTAATCAAGAGAAAGCCTAAGAAAGAAATTTCCCTGTTTTGAGAAAGCTTAAAACCGTTGCCTTAAAAATCACCTTTTCCATAATAAGATTATAACGCATTGGTATAAAGTTCAAAATAGCCACTTTTACTTTATCAACAATACTAATTACTGTAGTAATTACCTAATCAGTTATGAATTTAAAATTAATAGTTTAAATTGTTTATTTAACGTAATGAGACATATAAAATCACAATTCAAATATGTTTACAGTTTGCAGCCTAAATTTTAGATAAACCACATAACTCAAGATTTATGATCAGTCGGGTGCTAACTATTCTTAGTCGTCTCAACCCTACTGTTTAG
>NW_013665714.1:598361-609421 GCF_000517525.1 Limulus polyphemus
AAACCTTGATTTTTTTATGGTAGAATTTCTTATTTAATCATATTAATTTATAACTTGTTTCTATGCACCATTAAAAGTGCACCGAAAAATGAGGCGCAAAATATTTTTTTAATAAAGGTGTTGATATATATATATATATATATTACAATAAGTTCAGCCTGACCATTGTAAGAAATGTAGTTGTAATTGGTAAACATTTATCATATTTTATCAAAGGTTTGAGAGATCAGCATGCACCTCATGTAATTATGTAATTAAAAGACAATTTGTATAAATCATGTCGAAATTCGATAACTGCCTTAACAGGCGTTAAATGCAAAATCAAGCGAACTTAAATTTTCCAAGTTTATTTATACAAAAAAATTAATCGATAACATTAGAACTCCTGCCATTTAAAAATTAATAAAGCGTGCTTTAAAAGGATCTATCCTATAATTGAAAATCAATCTTTATTCATATTTTCAGTTTTACAAATCCGGATTTTAATTACTTTTTTAACATTTTTGCTTTTGTTTACAAATAGTGTGCATAAACAAGGCTTATACTTAAATGTAAAATTGTAGTCCGTTGATATTAATATATCTATGTTAAATCATTACTCATTAGCGCCCACAAAAAAAAATTGTTATTTTTTAGTTGTTTGACTACTCACGTAGGGTGTAGCTGTAACTTTGCAAACTTAATAAAAAAAGAAAGAAATAACGCACAATAATCGCATACTATGTGGTTCTTATAATTTTATAAACCTTTGGCTGCATTTAATGTTTTCTTCCACATTATTTTAATATTAGCTAAAATAATGTTCTAAAACATGCATATTTGTGAAACCGTTTAAAAACACTTAATCGCAGAATACAGATTGTGTTTCAAAATTGTATAACTTATTCAGTTTTAGTTGTGTAAGCATGATATGCTATGAAGTTATTTAAAAAACTTTATGTTACTCTATTTAATCCGATATCAAAGGAACGGAATAGTTTTAGAATTTCTTGAGTTTCTATTTTGAAAATGAATTTAAAAAAACCTGAATGCAAAACGTACAGCAAGATGTGAAATGTATGTTTATATGAACAGTTCATTTATCCATCATGTTTTTGAGAAAAAAAAATATAAACGTAAAATACAAAATCATTTAAAAAAACTAGAGGGCATACCTCAGCTACGCAGCTTTGATCATATTCGCCCCCTCAAAAATTACGAAAAAGGTTCCGTACGTCTGTCGTTATCAACGGATACGGACCACTTTTTGCAGGACAAATAGGAATAATATTCTACATGTGTCTACCAAGTTCTATCAACATTCAATCATTTGTGACTGAGTTATAGAGCAACAATTGGGTGAAAAAGCGGTACCCATGTTAACAGATAGGGATTTTTGGATTTTCGTGACCTTGCTGTGACCTTCCAAAACCTAATCTAGTCCAAATCTAGTCATAGTCCAAATATATACTAACTTTTGTCCAACTCCATTCAGTCGTTTCTGACAAACACACAACCAAACACTCACACACACACAGGGGGTGAAAACACAACCTCCGTCACCTTCGGTGATTATACATTAATTTTAATGCATTGGGTTTATAAGAAACAACGCTCTATTAATTATGAAAACAATATACATCAGCTGAAGCTAGTATCATAGAAAATGTACTTTTAACTTTCATATTATATACCTTTAGAACAAAAACTACCCTAATGTCTCTTGTGTAACTTTCACTTTATTTGGCACTTGGTACACGGGTATAACATATGGAATCAATAATTCATTATCTTTTTCACCCCTCAGATGCAATAAATTTATATATATATATATATTAAATATTGGATAACTGTACTCGTTTTCTGGTCCTCTCTAGAATTTTAGTATATGGTATAAGTTGGTATAACTATACATTAAATCTCTATAATTTATCATTTGTGGTCTCCCGATAGGTTAGCTGTAAGTCTACGGATTTATAATGCTAGAATAGATGGTTCGGTTCCCGAGATGAATAGAGCGTAAATAACCAACGTGTAGTTCTGTGTTAAAACAACAGCAATTATAAGTTTTGATACTAAGGAAAACCTAATATTTTTTTCGATTATTCCAATGACTAAAAAATGAAATATTTGTCATTGTTTTTTTTATAAGTTTGTAATTTAGTGGTCTGTTTACTGATATCCTGAGTTATTTAGCATGTTCGAAGTCAAGAAAGAAGATGCCTCAGAATAAACCACTAAACATAATGTTATAAAACCTACAACTACTCACTGAAGACACTAGATTCTCAAGCTTACAGTTCTAATAACGTTTCTTTTTACTGCTAATTCTGATTCAATAACGTAGATGTTTATCGTTATTTAAAGAAATACGTGTGGTACTTCTACAAGGTAGTGCCAGAAAATGCATAAAGTCAAATATCCTTTTTGATATCAACGTTTGAAAAAACCTTTAATAAATATATAAATTTACGGTTTAGTAAGCCAAAAGCTGGCGAATTATTGTAAACCAGAAGATCTAATATTTATGATAAACACCTGCAGTCTTACGGTATTATTTTTATCACAAATATTAGCCATATAAATGTATGTTTACAAGATCAGAAAAATATCAAAATTATGCCCTAGTGTACTGAGACCCTCAAGTTCTTATTACCTGAATACAGTGAAGAGTTATATTTTATTTTGAAAGGAATGACTCAAACGACCGATGCATTATACCCTTACTCCACTCATAAGAATTTTATTTATTATTAATTGGCATAACCACTTATGATGATGGATTTTTAACTCTTAAATATAATTTACATCCATAGATATCTATAAGGAATTTTGATATGTATGGTTATTAAAATCAAATTTATTTTTGTTGTGTTTGAACCCAAGGCTAGCATGGCCAGGTGGATAAGGCGCTCGACTCACAATCTGAGGGTCGCGAGTTCGAATCCGCATCCCACCAAACATGCTCGCCCTTTCAGCCGTGGGGACGTTATAATGTGACGGTCAATCCCACTATTCGTTGGTAAAAGAGTGATGACTAGCTGCCTTCCCTCTAGTCTTACACTGCTAAATTAGGGACGGCTAGTGCAGATAGCCCTCGTATAGCTTTGCGCCAAATTCCAAAACAAACAAGCCCAAGGCTACACAATGAAGTTATCTGTGCTCTGTAGTTGTTTGTAGTTGTGTAAGTCTTCAGTCTTACGGCTGAGCCACAAGGAGACAAGAGAGAGAAAAAGAATAGCACTTATCAACATAATTTTCAAGTCAATCATAGATATTATTCAAACATTATATTAAATGAGCCTAAAACACTGATTACATATGGTTGATTACATTTGCAATTGAAATGTGTTAATTGAAATGAAATGTCAATGAATTTTAAATAATAGTCATTAGACTATTTTACTTCACTAACAAGTAGCATATTTGGGGTGAAACGATTATATCTAATTAAAATCACAAAAAAAATCTAAATTTTAGGACTTTTGCAGAATACTAAAAAATTAAAAAATTTAAATAGTCCATTACAGATTAGCTGGTGTAGAAAAATGAGTGTTTTTTACATATATATTGTACAGGTGGTACTTTCAATGATTTTACCCGCATTTATTGTTAATATATATGTTGTTACGGACGTTAAAAATTGGATATATGTTGCTGTTGTTTTCGTTTAATTGTGCAGTGTATGTGTTTATTTATATTTGTTTTTGTTCTGTTGTAATTTTGTCATTGTTCAACCATAGCTGTTTCGAGTACAGCAGTATGAAAAAGGTAAATGACTACCGCGTCTTCATAATAATTCCATGAGATTAGTACTACTGCATTTCATTCATTTACTTTTATTTGTAATGGTTTCAGCAATCTTCCCTTCTTTTCTCCGCTATTTTCAGCACGACATGTTGTAATTACAAAAGTTTCTTCCTGGTTGAGCAGGTGATCTGAGTTTTGATTTCTTCTTTTTTTCAATTGATCTACGTTATTCATAATTTTGTTACATCAGCTCCTACCGTTAACGATTTTTCATCTTCTGTCTAATATATGTTTTTATGAACTACCAGGTTTATAACTTGAATTATATTGACCGTCTCGGTAGGCCAGATACTTTTTATTCTACTTTTTTTTTACGTTTGTCACTTCAACTATTTTTTATTAATTGTTGGCTTTCAATAACATTTTTCCTGTTTGCAATAGACGAAGTACATATTTCTTACAACAATGATTCTGAAGCTTTCCGTATTCAACTGTTTTCATGGTGGACTAATTGTTCTTGTTTTCACACCATGTTTTGTGTTTATGTGTGTGTGTATTCAGTCCTCTAACCTCAGGCATATGTTGAAATAATATCAATGTATTATCAAAGAGTTTTCCGTTGGTCTCAAGTCAACTACAAACGTAATCTATATATATGTATATATATATATATATGTATATATATTTAGTACTAAGGCATATTCATCATTCTATTTGTGTTTCACCGTTAACTATATCCAAACTTCAAATGATTAGGTATTACTAATGATTAATGAACCAATTAATTCCTAAATTTCAAACGTAACATTTAATATTTTCAGCCGACACGAATTGTGAATACGAAGGTTCGTGGCCTATTGCCATCAAAAACGCGCTACACACTTTAGGGCCGTAAGTGAGAGTGATGACCAAGTCCAACTATTCGGTCAGATAACAGTTGTCCAAGAGTTGGCGGTGGGTTCTGTTGACTAGCTTCCTTCCCTTTATTCTATTAGTTCGAAATTAGTGTGAGCGCAAACATTCTGAATGAAAGAAAGAGACTTGGTATGATTATGTGAACTTAATTTCGGTTCACAGATTGTAGTTTTTATCTTGTAATAAATATAACATTATTTGATTCATTTATGTTTTCCATTATTTTATGAAAATTCTACGCAGGTAACCGCGGAATCTATTGTGACATTAGAAACATTTTACACCCCGATGGGAGAGTATTCTACCAATACGACTTTTTCCCCTCATGCTCGTGACAGAGGAATTGTTCCGAAATTTTATATACGAACTTAATATACACTATTAATTGTTTCACTAGCAAACAGAGTTATTGAGTTTTTCGAAAGAAAAACTCATTTTAACAAAATATTTTGGGGAATTATTATAGTAAACGTATCTATTAAAATAGTTTCAAATTTAACAGAGACAATCAAATGAAACAAAAAACAATAAAGTTTTATTTCTAAGGGGTGCGTTTAGAATCAAGTGATTTTTCGCATGTTCCATTATGTTGACAATGAAGATGATGACACGCGCAAAACCGATAACCTAAATAAGATGAAGTGACTAAATCTACACATCGCCTGGTTCTTACGATAAGGACGAGAGGACCTAATAATATGTGAAATCAGAAGCTTAGAAGATACTATGAATGCCTTTCCCATTCCATATCTAAGTATTGTTCTCACAGTATCGATTGTAGTTTTAGACGTAATGACATGCCTTTAGACATTCTTCCTCCCGCCATTTTGTCACACATGCGGGTCTAATCTTCCTTATTCTCTCACTGTAGTCTGTAGAAAGTTTTCTGAATTTGAAATAGGAAATATATGTAGCTATGGTTTTTGAATTCAGTATTAGGTGTTTAATCAGTAAGGTAATTCAGAACCATACATAGTTAAAGTAAACATTTTGTAATTCGAAAATACTTTTTTTGTAGTTTGTTTTCACTTATAATTTAGATTATTTATTATAAATTGTAATTATTATTGTGTAATGTTAGCAACTCTGAAATAAATGTCGATTTTTGAAAATACTACCATTGGATTTCCAGTATAAAACAGTAATCCAAATTGAAATTTATTCCTACGAAAAGTCTACAAAAACAAGGACGAAATATATAGTTCAGACGAATGTCAAGTATTATGAACTTGATACTTTGGATGAAGTACCATTTTGAAGGGGAAAAATAACTGTTCTCTTCAAACAGTAAGTCGAAAATCGAATTTGTCATGACTGATCGCATCCATGTTTACGTTTCTGGCGTACGCTAGAAACAAATATTCAAGTTTAAAGGCAGTAAAAAAAAAAAAACTGTGAATAGTAGAGCCACGACAACAATTGTAAACATCTATAATGAACGTTTCGGATTTACATTTTATTTTCAGCAAATCTACGATAATAACGAATAGAACAATCTTTAGTATAATCACAGGCATGATCACACACTTTTTCTGCATTCGACCTTAATCCCATATCGATTTCGGTTCGGCCGCTCGTGTATTTTTGTATCAGTCAATTTTTTTATTTTACATATGGGTGGCTGGCGCTGCTAGCAATCCTGAAGGGCGAGCATGTTCGATGACAGGGATTCGAACCCGCGACCCACAGATTGCGAATCGAGCGGCTTAACCTCAAGGTCATATCAGGCCAAGCATGATCATTTTCACTTATAAAAATCAATATAAAAAAGGTTTAAAGCAATTATAATGACATTACAAGTTTTCCAGATAATTAAGTTCGTATTATAAGATTTCATTAATGTAAATATCTAAATTTCATTCCAGTTTTCAAGTGTAGAAGTTTAATTCGTATGCGTCTGATTTTATCATTTGTTACGCAGTAGTCGTTTATTTTCTTCGCTTTACTTTTGTTCTCATAAGAAATTCAAATTATTCACAATTACTGAATCTATATTCGGACGCTGCTAAACATTCTTTTTAATTTCCTCACTTCCTAAAAGTGTGAGTTATATAGGCCTCAGTTCGTTTTTTTTTTTTCATTTCGAAAACAATAAATACGTAAGTCAAAATATTAAAATCTATATTTAGCTCATAGTTCTTCAGTTTAGAAGATCCATTCTTCAGAAGTCTCAAGAGTTAGATATTTGGTAAATTAGCAGAAACTAATTCAGCGACTATTATCAAGTATGACGTTAAACTTTCTCGTATATCTGTGTATATAAACAAGTTTTACTGATCTTTTCCGAATGTAAAACATTAATTGCTTAATGTCAGCTTCACCCAACACGTTTGATCTTTCAAGGTACGGGAAATTAGTTATAGCTGGAAAGACATTCTTCCGTTTGAGGGCAGAGGATTATGACGTAGTGGTTAATATGCCCGGTCTGTGAATCCGAGGATTCAAGATTAGTGTCCCATTATGACAAAAATGCGCTCCACACTTTGGGCCATGGATGTGTTATAAAAGTTACGGTCATATTCCATCCTCATCAGACAAGAGTTAGAGTTAATGGTGGGTGCTATTGACTAGTTGCCTTCCCCCTAGTTTGGCAGTTCAAAATTAGGGATGGCTATACACAGGAAGTCCTTTTGTAGCTTTATAAGAAAATCTGAAACAAATAAATCTTCAGCCTAAGTTGTGTAGCTATCATTTCTAATACAAGTTGTTGGTATATATGTATAGAGATTTGAATCTAGTTATTCTGAGCATTATTTGCCACTTAAAAATACAGAAACTAGCATTGTCCATTTGGGAAATTGCTAACAAGGTTTGCTTGTTTGTTAAAGTTCGGGCAAAGCTCTTCGAGGGTTTTTGTGCTAGCCGGCACTAATTTTGAAGTGATTGAATAGAAAGAAGGAAGGAAGGTAGCTAGTCAAAACCGCCCATCGACAATTCATGGGCAACTATTTATCAACAAATAGTGGAACTTTCTGTCACCTTATAAAGCCCTCACAACTGAAAAGGCAACATGTTCAGTGAAGAGCATGTGAAAGAATGAGATGATATGAAAAAGGGTGTTTCCATCGGAAGTAATAATATTTTTATCAACCTGAAATATCTTTTGGGGAAGTAAAAACATCAGGAAATATCCAAACTAAGACATCTTATTGTACAGTACGGCTGTTAATGGAAAACAATAAAGAAAGCCAACTGTCAAAGACAGGAGGTTTCGAGATGTGGTGATAGGGAAATATCTGCAATATTTTCTAGTGTACACAAGACACAACGCAATACTTAAGTGACCTAGGGTGTAGCGCCACCCCACGCATAAGTCAAAAAATAGTAATAATAAATACATTGGCTATATATATATATATATATCTTAAGGCCAGAATACAACAAGATGGTAAATGATATCATGGTACTTACGGTTCTAAAATCTATCTCATAGAAGGAAGACAGTTTGGTAGAAGGACAGCATCTAGAATCGGCTTGGAATTCCAACAGTGAAGGCTTAGAAAAGGACCAAGGACACGAATTTATGACTTATATCTGTTACACTACCGCTTACCATCACATAGTATAAGGATATTAACTTAAACCAATAACTAGCGTTACGAGCAGGTGTGGCACACTGACGTTATCTTAACGACTATGGTGTGTTGCATTACAAGTTTACAGTCTTATTTCTTGTCATTTATATACAAACTATAACACTTTTAACCATTAAAATCCCATACCATTTAATTTAATATCAAAGTTGTGAATATAAAACTTTTTTTTTTCTGAATTCTGATAATGTTTCTTTACAGACTGCAGTAAATATCATGGCGCCTCAAGGGCTACAAGGGCTGCAATATAATCTTTCGGTTTTACAAAGATTAGGTAGCGAAGGTTTCAAACATGTCGAATGAAAAAATTTGGGTCGGTGCTATCCAAAACACTTTTGAAATGCTCCATCGTTTGGAATAAATTTTTTACTCAATAAAGTTTATATTTTTTTCGAAAGTTTATAAGGTTTCGATAAAGATAGCTTAAAAATGCATATTAGTCTTATAGTAGCCTTATTATTTTTTCTTCTTTCTTTTCTCATTTTCAACATAGTTATTTCATGCAGTGTTATTTCCCAGATTATGTTGATAACGACAAACAAAAACTTGTTGTGTGTGTTATTAGACCCTCCAGTTTGTGTTATTTTCCAGATTATGTAGATAACGACAAACAAAAGCTGGTTAGACGTGTTATTAGACCCTCCAATTTGTGTTATTTTCCAGATTATGTAGATAACGACAAACAAAAGCTGGTTGGACTTGTTATTAGACCCTCCAATTTGTGTTATTTCCAGATTATGTAGATAATGACAAACAAAAGCTGGTTGGACGTGTTATTAGACCCCCAGTTTGTGTTATTTTCCAGATTATGTAGATAACGACAAACAAAAACTTGTTGTGTGTGTTATTAGACCCTCCAGTTTGTGTTATTTTCCAGACTATTTAGATAAAGACAAACAAAAGTGTTATTAGACTTTCCAGTATGCGCACAACAAACTCATTCTCATGTATAAAGATGGCGTAAAAACAATCAATAAAGAATAAGTCAATAGCGGATAGAACAAAGTGTAAAATTATGAAAATGAAAAAAAAAGCACTTTTGAAAATTAGGTGACATATTATGATACATATGTATATTACAAACGCCCAAGAAAGATTTTGTTTGAAATAACCAGAACACTCAGTATATTGTTATAACTGAAGATAACAGACTAACATGGCTGATCCTGAAGTTATTTATACATATTTGTGCGATATTAAAAACATTTTACAGTTCTTGCTAGTTTTCATTAGTGTACATAGGTCTTGTTTTCATTTGTGGTGTGAAGTGAAATAAATATTTAGCAATGAAATCTGCTATTATTGTAAAACATCTGACTACTAGAAATATATGAGAAGGGAGATATAAAGTTTAGTAACATGGAAAAAAATGTGTATACATCACACATACAAAGCTAATACTTGCATAAAGAAATACGGTTATTTTACAAGTTAATAGTCCTAATTTTCAAACCTTCTGGTTTGGTTTGTTATGAATTTCGCGAAATGTTACACGAGGGTTAATTTACCAGTGTCAGACTAGAGGGAAGACAGCTAGTCATTACCACAACTCACCACCAACTCTTGGGGTACTCTTTTACCAACGAATAGTGGGATTGACCGTTACATTATAACGTCCACATGGCTGAAAGGGCGAGCATGTTTGGTGGGATGAGGATTCGACCCAAAGATTGTGAGTAGAGCGCCATAACCAGCTGGCCATGCCGAGCCTCGAACCTTCTGTACGTAACAGATATGAATTAGTGAAAATACAGATAAAATGTTAGTAAACAATATGCATAAAGTAGAATTTCAGAGGACGTCTTAGAAAAAAGTAACAGAACAATAAATATATAATAACTCAAACATTGCTGTGATTTAATGTAGTCATAAAATGTGGATATTTTATTGAACGTAATACCTCACTAAATATATGAGACTATGACTAAACAGATATTTGGGAAGTCTGATACACAAAATTCGTCTTTGTTTAACGACAATGAAACTTCATTATACAAAATTGAGAATACAGAGTAGTGAATACCTTGTCTTAAGGCAAAAGTAACATGAAACGGATAACTAACGGATAATATTGCTCTCAAAGCTTCAGCTAAGCCTAACATTTAACATGTGTTTCAATAGTCTTAAAAATGTTTGTTTTAATGAATATAAGAAATTGCTATCTCCCAAAATTATTAATGAAATCAAAGTATTCTATGGACGTTTCGTATTGTTTTAGGTACTCATCACAAAGAAAGCATCTCACAAACAATTGTCGGTAAAAGTTGAGTCAGTAAAATGTGTTTGGTGGGTATGGTAAACGTCTTCTACAATGTGTTTTGTTTATATGAAAAATTATCCTACAATGTGTTTTGTCCGTACAGTAAACATCTCCAATGACCTATTTTATCCGTATGGTAAACATCTCCTACAACGTATTTTGTTTATTTGGTGAAACATCTTCTAAATCATGTGTATCATAATACAGTTGAAAATATCTTAAACTGTTGTAATTTTTATTCGAAGTAAATTTTCTATGGTTGTCACAAATACACGTTGCGTTAATTAAATATAAAAATTAATATTTATTTGATTATACTTTCATTAAAAGTTACAGCGTTTACTGTAGGAAGAATATTTTTAAAAATAGGTGGCCCGGCATGGCCAGGTGGATAAGGCGCTCGACTCACAATCTGCGGGTCGCGGGTTCGAATCCGTCCCACCAAACATGCTCGCCCTTTCAGCCGTGGGGGCGTTATAAAGTGACGGTCAATCGCACAATTCGTTGGTAAAAGAGTAGCCCGAAAGTTGGCGGTGGGTGGTGATGATTAGCTGCCTTCCCTC
>NW_013665714.1:609486-613748 GCF_000517525.1 Limulus polyphemus
ACACTGCTAAATTAGGGACGGCTAGCGCAGATAGCCCTCGTGTAGCTTTGCGCGAAATTCAAAACCAACTAAACCAAACCATTCAAATGGGCAAAACACATTGTATCAGAAGTTTACTATATGGACAAGGCACATTGTAGAAGATGTTTCTAGTACCAGTTTTAGGGTTATGGATTTATATTGGTCATAGTTTTATCAAACTGCAATGAAGCATGGATGTTCTTAAGTTTCTGTTTTGGATGTTTCATAGCAACTCATTAGTGACCTGAGCATGCGTAGCCTATGTTTAAATTTAACCCACCAAAAATTAAAGAAAAGCGATGTGTGTGTTATGACATTTACATTTTCATCAGGGTTTAATGAATGAATATGAAAGAATCGTTTGACGTTTATCTAGTATTATAACGAGATGAGACCTACTTACTCAGATGATCACGTGCTGTGATACTTCCCTTGAGGCTCATCATTAACCAAGGTGATGTGTTAATTAAAGCAACCAAAATGTCTACAAATGAATCTTCATAATTATGATTTCAATGCTGCCTTTATTAGGCATATATGAAGTACTTCAATCTATACGTGATCTTCTATCTGTATGTTAGTACCATACTTCTGGTAAATACAGAGCTTATAATCAAATCCTGCAATTTTTTCTATCGATAATAGATATTTTGTGCATCTTTAAATAAGGCTCATTTTCTAACATAGGTTCAATATCTACTTATGATATAATGAAAACTGTATTCGTTTTTTTTTGCTTATTTTTGGGATATGTTTCTAAGTTTATTTTATATAAATTATTATTAATCACATTGCTTTCAACACATGTTGACAAAAACGCGAGAGATTTTGGTAAAATTCGAATAATTTAAAACATGATTAATCAAATGCAAGCATTTAAAATATATCTAATATCATTTATCATCTTGATAAACATATGTGTGAAATTTACATCGAAAATGATTGCAGAAGAAAAATTAAAAGACATTTGGTCCACGGTCTTCGTGAATCAAATGTTATCTCCAACAATCTTAAATATGAAATATATTATAAACCAAACTGTTATTATTCACTAAGTATCAAACATTTTATTCCCCTGTCATTGGTTGGTTGGTGTGTTACTAAGCACAAAGCTACTCAATGGCTATCTGTGATCTGCTCACAATGCATATCGAAACCCGATTATTAGCATTGTAATCATGCAGATGTACCGCTCAGCCACTGGAGGATGGTGGTGGTTATATATCAATATATCAATTTATCAATATATATATATAATCATTTTTCATGAACATATTCTACTCTTTGTTTGTACTGCAAGTATTTTTTAATTAAACAGCTTAATTCATATGTTACTTTAAAAGGATATGCTGATTTATCATTTTTACAGTTGTATCCATGTTCAAGAGTTTGAGCACGTAGCAAACAAAATCAATAAAAGTAATTTCTATTAACTTCTTTTTTCGTGTTCTAATCCCACTGAAAATTTTTAAAGATATGAAATAAAACATTCTTATTTTTCATAAATACATTTACTTTAAACTTTATACTTGTGTGGCCGAATAATCTTATGTTATAGAATAAAACTATTTCATTATTTGTTTTTCTTTACTTAACGTTCCTCATTGTAAATTCTGAATTAAACAAAAAGCACCTTAAATTTCTTAAAATGTTGTATTAATGAAAGTATTCTGAAAATATATCTTACAATGAAAAAAATCACTTGTAATTTACTTGACTCTTTCTGTCGGCAAAAAGGTACAGATTATGATATCAAAATTACATGATTTTTTAAACCCGTTATTCACATGTATTAGCCTATATACATAGGAAGCTAAAGCATTACTTTTTTTAATAGTAGAGCTGTTCCCATGTCTTGTCGAAAGTAATTAAGATATTGCAGCAATATACATAAATTATAACTGAGAGTAGTAGCGTTTTCGATTGTACGTAAAGAAGTAATCATTTTATTATATTTTTAACTTCATGCCTACACTGACATCGAAATGTCCGGATTTTATGTTCGATTAGAACGTACATTTCTTTGTCATCAGTCCACATTACAAGTTGAAGATTTCAACGAAATAAATATAGCATACATTCATCATCTTTAAAGCTAAACGTATATCTAAAAATTTATGAAAGAACAATTATTCATTTGAAGCATTTATTATAATAACAGTACTTAGAAAAATATATTAGACTTAATTATATTATTCACAGCATTAGTACAATTTTTCAACTCTAGCTATACTAGAATAGTATGATCGACTCAAACTTGCGTTAAAACTAGTGAAAATGATATGTTTGTTTGTTTAGTGTAAAACTACTCAATAGCCTATACGTACTCTGTCCACCGCGAGAACCAAACCTTGGATTTTGGTGGTGTGAATCCGTGAACTGACCGCTGACCCAACAGTATATTTCTGAATAGGTTTGTTTGTTTGTAATTAAGAACAAAGCTTCATAACGGATTATCTGACCTGTGCCCACCACGGGTATCGAAGCCCGGTTTATAGCGTTATAAGCCTTCAAACGTACCGATGTGCCGCTGGGGACTTTTGACTAGGAACTAACTCAATATGCCCGTGTGAATTAGAGATAAGTGTGATGTTACAATAATAATAATATATATTAGGATAAAATAATTCTCACTTTCTTATAAAATGTAGCCCTCAGCTGAATTATTGCATTTCTTCGATATTAATTACAAGCATGAACTCAGGGCATTAATGAAACATAGTAGAAAGGAGAGCATAAGATCACTGAATATATTTCAATACTAAAACTGAAATAGCTATATTTACGATTATGTAACGTGAAAGCATGGCTTTGAATTCAGAGTCAGTCAAAATTCCGCTATAAAAGTGACAAAAAATAATGGATGGGCATTCACAGCAGGAAATTGACTCTACAACAGGAATAATGTATGAAAAAGAGAATGGTATAACAATGCATAGGTGTAACCATGTATTACATAATGTTTTACTATTGTTATTGGTCTCCGAAGTCAACTGTGCTCGTGGTTTGAAAAGACTTGTTTTATCCAGATTTACTGTAACGCCACGTGCTTGTTTTAAAGTTCAATTTTCACAGTATGCGCTTGCCATGAATTATTTATTCTTGAGCATAAGCTTTCTAAGATAAGTCGTCATGGGAATTTAGCCTTCAACAAAGTCTTTTCTGTTCGAAAATTGGTTAAAGTTTAATGTTTGGCATTTCCAAGGGGTATATTATTTGGTGTATTAGTAATAATAATTAAAAATCCACATATTTACGACATTGTAAAGGAAAATATAAAAACATACACTATTAAAAACAAAAATTTACATCATATTTCGACTGGCACCAGCTAGTCATCATCATGAGGATAATACAATGCTAAAATAAGCATTGTTTTGCCATTATTTATTCAAAAAAAAGATAAGTTATATGCAAAGCAAAGGCATCAATATATACGTCACGAACATGCACAGCCTTTCCATCAACTGTCTTGAAACAAGAAGGGATAAGAAAAGAAATATCTTCAAATATCATATAAACTTGGTCTGTTAGTATTATTATTATTTATAATATTATTCATAAATCGTTTTACATTAATTTAAGTAGATTTATGAATATTGTGTTGCTCATGGAATTTTAGTTCAGAAATAGTTTGGGTCTATCCCAACCAAATAAATACGTAAAGCGATCGAAATATTTTGGAAACCATGAAATGTCTTTAAAACGAATGATACACCATTTACACTTGAACGAAATCACTGAAATTTGTTCACTGGTAAAATTATGTGTAATTAGCACGCATTTTAAATGAAAGGGTAAATTCTACGAAAAAAAAATGTGTGGATTAAGTGTGGAAACTCGCTGTCTCCCCTCGTCTATTATATTTTTTTAGATTTCTTTCAAAAATTGTTTGAGAATGCGCGTATTCTCCCCCACTCTATTCCTAATAGAAATAATGCAACTAAAATTGTTTTAGATCATACGAATAGTGCTATTCTCGTAGTTTAGTTGTTTTAGATCATGCGAATGGTGTTATTCTCGTATTTTAGTTGTTTTAGATCATGCAACTGGTGTTATTCTTGTATTTTAATTGTTTTAGATCATGCGAATGGTGTTATTGTCGTATTTTAGTTGTTTTGGATCATGCGAATGATGTTATTCTCGTATTTTAGTTGTTTTAAATCATGCGAATAGTGTTATTCTCGTATTTTATTTGCTTTAGATCATGCGAATAGTGTTATTCTCGTATTTTATTTGCT
>NW_013665714.1:614188-636398 GCF_000517525.1 Limulus polyphemus
ACTTTAGTTGTTTTAGATCATGCAAATGGTGTTATTCTCGTATTTTAGTTGTTTTAAATCATGCGAATAGTGGTATTCTTGTACTTTAGTTGTTTTAGATCATGCAAATGGTGTTATTCTCGTATTTTAGTTGTTTTAAATCATGCGAATAGTGTTATTCTCGTATTTTAATTGTTTTAGATCATGCGAATAGTGTTATTATTGTACTTTAGTTGTTTTAGATCATGCAAATGGTGTTATTCTCGTATTTTAGTTGTTTTAAATCATGCGAATAGTGTTATTCTCGTATTTTAGTTGTTTTAGATCATGCAACTGGTGTTATTCTCGTATTTTAATTGTTTTAGATCATGCGAATGTTGTTATTGTCGTATTTTAGTTGTTTTGGATCATGCGAATGGTGTTATTCTCGTATTTTATTTGCTTTAGATCATGCGAATAGTGTTATTCTCGTATTTTATTTGCTTTAGATCATTCGAATGGTGTTATTCTCGTATTTCATTTGCTTTAGATCATGCGAATGGTGTTATTCTCGTATTTTAGTTGTTTTAAATCTTGCGAATAGTGTTATTCTCGTATTTTAATTGTTTTAGGTCATGCGAATGGTGTTATTCTCGTATTTTAATTGTTTTAGATCATGCAAATGGTGTTATTCTCGTATTTTAGTTGTTTTAAATCATGCGAATAGTGTTATTCTCGTATTTCAATTTACATATGAAGGAGAACAAAGTAATTTACTTTCCCTTTTAGATGTTTTATTAACATGAACGAAGTTATGTAAAATAAAATCTGAGGTAAATATAAATTTAAACGACATAGTGTTATTTTTTTCCTCATTTTCGTTGAAGTTATCTTTACTTATAGGATAGGTGTTTATAAAACTGTGCATTCCTTAAACGATTTAATTATTTATCTACTCTTTTTTGGTCGTAACAAATATGTAAGGCTCTCCATAGTCGCTTCAAATAGACGGTTACGATTGATAAATAACTTGCAGAAAAGCTAATGTAAATATATTTAGAAACAAACAAGGAACTCCAAAAAGTGCCACAAAAAGGCGAAAACTGTAATATTATAATATTATTAAACATTGATTGTAAAATACTACACTTTTTGATTAACATAATTTTAGAATTTCCGAGAGACGAGTTAGAAAATAAGCTCTTTTTTGTTTACATAATTCAGGAAACAACAAAGACAATACTACGTTTCATAAATACTTCACTTATTAACGACCATGGTTTCGCCAGTAAAGACATCATCAGATACATGAGACAAGTGGTGAGGAGCTTAAGTTGAATTGGTTGTTTAGAACTTCTTCTGGATTTGTTTTTAGACTTCAATTTATTTCTAAAATTTCCAGGCTATTTAGTTTTATACCATTTTTTCACAGATATCTAAAATTTTGCAGTTTTTTTCCGGACCAAGTTGGTGTTTAGTTTCCATTTTCTAGAATGTTCGTTACTTCCTCTTTCTATGGACGTCCTGTTTGACCTACGCTATTGCAGTCTTGACACGGTAAACACCACTGTTGATGTACTTTTCGATTTTGTCTTTGTGGTTTACAACATTTTGCATAGATTGTTTGTACAGTAGAAGGCTGGTCTATATATTTCTTTGTTCAGTGTGTTATACATTTTATATAAAGGTTTTACAATGTAGCTTATCTTAAACCATTTGTTGTTTTTATTGTTGTTTGGTACAGTATGACGGTATATTGATTTTAAGTTTAATGCTTTTAATTGTTTAACAACAATGTGTCAATTAACTTTGTTGTATAAACATTGTTGACAGCAATTTGTTTTATAGTTTTTAATTCAATTTCATAATCTTCAGATGAGAAGGGTACAGTGATAAGCCTGTGTAACAAACTATGTATCACGGCAAGTTTGTGAGATACTGGATGTCTTGAAGAAACATGTATGATGCTATCAATATAAGTCAGTTTTCTGAAAATTTTGAAGGGATGTATGCCGTTATTTATGTCAATATTTAAGTGCAAAAATTAATGCTTCCGTTTTCAGTAAATCCTATAGTAAATTTTAGAAAAATTGTTTAGTGAATTTAGAAGAGTTACAAAATTATCACATCACCAACATACTTATATCAACATTTGACATGTTTGTATTACTTTATCACTAAACAATTTCTCATCTAAATTTATCCATGAAAACTCTGCAAGTAAAAGAGAGAGGGGGGAGGACCCGTAGTTAACCCATCATTCTGTTTATATATATATTTGTTAATTAAAGTGGATGTAGTTCTGACCTAAACAAGTGGTTATTACTGATTTTAAATACTGAGCTTCTACAGAGTTTACGTTTTTTATATCTATTACATCACTATTTGTTGGCATTTGTTAACAGGTATATTGGTGAACAGACTACAAACACCAAAGGAAACAATTGTGGCGTTATTCGGTATCTCTACATTTTTTTTATTTTTTCTGCAAGCTGCAGAGAGTTTTTTTTTAAATACAAAACATGGGTTTGAAACCAGTTAGATTTTTGAAAATACTGTGAGCTGTCCGTGCTAGTTTATGAGCCAGAGCATTAATGTGGGAAACAGCCGATCTTATAGGGATATTTGCCTTGTGCGAATGTAGGGGAAAAAAGTCGTAGAAAAAGTCACAATTTGAAAATTTATGTTTATGTTTGATGACTGACCTCATATATGCCTGAAAAGTGCACTTGGCTCTGCATTATGTATAAATACACTCGTCAAGTTAACAGACTGTTTGTAGAGTGTTGTTTGATCAAAAAACTGGACAATATGAATCTTAATAAAGAAATCCTTAGATTAGATGAAGTGTTAGTAAATTCAATACATAATGTATAAAATGTAAGAGGAGCCATCCAGGATCGTAATCCGGACTGATCTCATGTGAGGTCAGGTTAAGCACCACGCTCCTCAGGTCAGATGTAAAGTCGTGTTATTCAGGCAGTGGTTACTTAGGCGAGTAGCCTTGTTCATCGTATATTGTTTAATATATATCTCTTTGTACAACTGTTATATAAGTTGTGTTATTAATGTGTGTATGTTATGTAATTTTCATATAATGTTACATATCATGCAATTATTGCAATAAATAATTAACTTAAATTTTTTGTTGTTGTATTACTTTACATTGTATTTGGGTTCATAAAGCTCAACGAGTTAGCTTGGAGTTCATTAAGTAGGTTTTTGCTGTTGATCAACAAAATTTAACATTGTTCTTAAATTTTTTGGCGGGGGTCTATGTTTAGGAGTGTGAACCTGATAGAAGCAAGGAAGTCGTTGATTTTACCGTGATAATTTTATTTTTCAAGTACAACCGTCATATTACCTATGTCCACTTTTGTGATTATTAAACCATCATCTTTAATTTAAATTTTATTGATTTAATCATGTTGAACTCATCATCTCCATTTTAACATAGTTATTGGAAGAAGTTTGAATCATTTTAGAGCATATATTTTTGTTACAGAGTCAGACTCAGCATTAAGTGCTACCTTTATATCTTTTGCAAGATTTTCAAAGTCTTTTACATTTAAACTGGATTTTGTTTTTGGTCTTCAGGAAGATGTATTTCGGGGTGAGATTTCACGTAAGACACTTGTTATTGTTTAATAGCAAAAATGTCTTGCAGGAAAGTAAGAGACAAGTTATTTATGGAATTCCATGCAATAAATGCAAAAGAGTTTATACTGAATAAACAAAGCGTTTTATATCCGTGATCTTTGAAAATACGAAAAGAAAATGTAAATAAAAGAAAAAACAGCGATCTCTATAATTGTTTATAATATAAGGCATTCAGTTAATTTGGATGAATTCAAAATGACTTAGGAACTAAAATTTTATGAGTAACGAAATATTCTACTGAAATTATAAAAAATATCATATAAATAATATTATAGATAATGATAACAGACCAGGTTTACATTGTATTTTGATATCTTTTTTCTTCTCCTCGTTCTTTCAAGACAGTTAGTGGAAGATCTGTGCCATATCATGACGTCTGTATTGATCCTTTTGCCGTATGTAAATTAATACGTTTTTTTATAAGTAGCTGCAAAAGTAGAAGTTATAGCACTGTATAATTCTGATGATGAACGGCTATTGTCAGTTTAAACATGTAGATTATATATTTTTCAACAATTGTTCGTGTTTATTATATCTTCGGATATGAAATTATTCTTATTCGTTATTTATTGTTACACTGTTCTCTCACATATACAGATATCACCTTTGTCTATGTTTGTTATTTGACGTCATTCGTCTTCTGTGTATCATTTTGTGACTTAAAACTTACTTTTATTTTATTCATATTAACCTCGCAAAAGCCCACATGTTTCTTTAACTGAATAGCAATAGTATGCCAATATCAATGACTATTTTTATTATTTTTAACCAGGCATGGCTTTAGGAATTCTAAAAATGTATGTAGTTGAAGGAATGATGAAAAGTACGCTAGTAAAAGTTGGAGGAATGATGAAATGTACCCTAGTAAACATTGGAGGAATGATGAAATGTACCCTTGTAAACATTGGAGGAATGATGAAATGTACCATATTAAAAGTTGGAGGAATGATGAAATGTACGCTAGTAAAAGTTGGAGGAATGATGAAATGTACCCTAGTAAACATTGGAAGAATGATGAAATGTACCATATTAAAAGTTGGAGGAATGATGAACTGTACCCTAGTAGACATTGGAGGAATGATGAAATGTACCATATTAAAAGTTGGAGGAATGATGAAATGTACCCTAGTAAACATTGGAGGAATGATGAAACGTACGCTAGTAAAAGTTGGAGGTATGATGAAATGTACCCTAGTAAACATTGGAGGAATGATGAAATGTACGCTAGTAAAAGTTGGAGGTATGATGAAATGTACGCTAGTAACCATTGGAGGAATGATAAAATGTACGCTAGTAAAAGTTGGAGGTATGATGAAATGTACCATATTAAAAGTTGGAGGAATGAAGACATGTACCTTAGTAAAAGTTGGAGGAATGATGAAATGTACCATATTAAAAGTTGGAGGAATGATGAAATGTACCCTAGTAAACATTGGAGGAATGATGAAAAGCATAAGCTCATTGACTCATTTTAGTCGGAATTGACATGAAACAACAATCAATAAGAAAAATAAATTTCAGATAGTGGGAAACACGTTCTGATAATTTTCAACACTTAGCTATATGGGAGGTTATTATTTACTAGGCAGATAAGTATAAACGATGCGGGATTCTGTATGTTACAAACCTTTTATCAATGTTCAGTAAACAGCAAAACATTTTCATGTGTCATTTGAAAATGAAGAACTATGGTATTTACAAGAAAAATATCATAATTGTTTCTAATTTGTTTTCAAGCGTTAACTTGCCTTATACATATGTAGAGAAGCTTCTTTTACTAAGGTACATGTCTTCATTCCTCCAATGTCTACTAGCGTACATTTCATCATACCTCCAACTTTTACAAGGGTACATTTCATCATACCTCCAACTTTTACTAGTGTACATTTCATCATTCCTCCAACTTTTAATATGGTACATTTCATCATACCTCCAACTTTTACTAGTGTACATTTCATCATTCCTCCAACTTTTAATATGGAAAGGGTTTAACATAAAACAAAATTTTACAAATTCGTGAATAGTTTTAACCTTTCAAAAAGCGTTATTCTTTTAACTTTCAGTTCAGTTGTTTTCATAGTTTTAATTTTTTTGTCCACATATTCCTTAACTAGCTATTATTTACAGTAGATCAGATCTGTAATGGAAAACATAAGGTAAATAGTTTAAATGTAAATTTGCTAACAGTTCCTGGCAATTTTTCACAAGTTCCTACGCTTATCGTAGATACATAGTTCGCAGTATTATAAGTCTTATTTTTATTCACGATAAACAATATTCACTACGAACTTACATTCTACAAGTATTAAATCGAACGTTGTATTATTGTCACGAACGGCTGGAATACTACAAGGTGAGACTTATGAAGTGTGCTCAGCAGTATATTGCAGGCTCTAAACTTGGACCTATCGACCAACATCCCAACACGCTAACTACTAAGTAACACACGGCCCTTATTAAAACAAAGCGATTATTTACCCAAATTATTACCAGTCTTCTTCAGGACAAAGCATGGTTTTGTTGTTGAATATTGCTGCCCGTGTATTTTTTGTAAACAAATGATTTTTTCATCCAAAATTATTACCAGTGTGTTTCAACAAAGAATTTGTTGTTTACTTTAAATACGTTTGTTTACAAATATTTTTTGCACTAGTGAAGAAGACATTTCTTCATTGAAATGTATTGCTTTTTTTATCTTGTTGGATTTTACACAAAACTACACGAGAGACGTCATTGATTTTAAGTTGATGGATTAGATTGGTTTTGTTTTGTTATGAAGCTACACGAGGGCTGTCTGCGCTAGCCGTCCCTTATTTAGCTGTGAAAGACGAGAGTGAAGACAGCTAGTCATCACCACCCACCGCCAACTCTTGGGCTACTCGTTTACCAACGAATAGTGGGATGGACTGCGCATTATAACGCCCCCACGGCTGAAAGGGTGAGCATGTTTGGTGGGATGGGTTAGAGGGTAGGAATCTAGTAAACATCGCCCAAAGCCAAAGCTTTGACTACTTTTGTTAAACCAAAATTTAGAATTTAACTACCGCTCTTATAACGCACCTTCAGTACCAAAGTTTGGAGTGAGATTTTTTTTTTGTTTTGGACAATCTCAATCTGGCAAGTTAACATCTTGACCTCGCTCTGACCTCGAAAATTATTATAAGGATCCTTATCTCAGCATTTATATGTTTACCTGACATGATTACAATCATTCTGGTATACAGGGATGGAGCTTTCTTTACAGATCAATTTCAGGGCCTTTCTATACAGAGTGTACGTATGTTAACCAACATTAACACTAATGTACGATAAATTTATCTTTGTTCTGTTGTAGAAGTAATTAGCTCACTTGTTTAAATTGATACTTTGTTCTAAGGGTTTATAAAATTGAATTTCCTTTGTAAATGCCTCAAATGAATATTTGTAAATCAAAATTCTAATTGGGTTATTTGTGAGTAAATATTTTCAAATAAATCTATTGTAACACAGAGTAATGCAGATAAATGCACGCGTATCTTATCTCCATCGTTACGAATTTATTTCGAGTTTACTGCAACGTTTTTAATTTTTGCAAACGAAAGTAATTAAATACGTGTGTTACAAAAGGCTTTACAATTCAATTCTTTAAATGCTTTCAAGTCTAATATATTTCAATTACAAAAGCGCGTCTGTGGGTTTAAAAGTAAATGTTAAGAATGTATTTTTTTATATATCACTGCCTACGTCCTATCTTGTGTTCTGACAGCTGTTAATGCGAAAGCAATGTCCTCTTACAAAACTTAACATTCATTATAGTTCATTAAATCGTCATTAATCTTTGGCAACCGAAGGCAGTTTTTCATATATGGTGTCAGCTTGTAAAGTCATTAACAAGAAAAATGTTCGTATTATAAAACGATGTAATACTGCCCTGACTGTATAATTATGAGCGTTTTTTATTCGTATGTCATGTACTTTTTGATTATCAGTTCTGCACAGTCAGTCAAAAGTTTTGTAAAACTAACATGTTTTTCATGTTTATAATTTGGCAAATTTTAAATTCATTTACACTTCAAAGTTTGGGCTCTCTGCAAGCGAAAAATAACTGTGTCTAATATTTTCAACCTGAATAGTGCGACACACAGGGCTAACCGACGAGGACAAAGACTCCAAAGATTTAATTAACGTCATCCCTAATTTGAAATTGCTGACTAGAAGGATATAACTAGTCAGCAGCCCCCACCACTTATGTGACTACTCTTAACTGAATAATGGAATTGACTATCACAGTTATAACGCCCCTACAGCTGAAAGTACGAAGTTAGTGACATATCGAACACACTAACCAAAATAGTTACAATAAGCCCTATAACGTAATAAAAGGGTGAAAGCAACACCTTAAAATCTCACATGGAGCTCTTTAAGTCTTACCAAAGTAGAAAATAAATTTCTTATTTAGTATCATTCAAAAACTATTAAATATCAAAGCATATATATATATATATACAGGTTTAGTTGCAATAGCAATCACAATATTAAACAATTTAATAACTTTGGGGTAATATTGACTTTTTTCCAGTTTTATAAGTGTAAAGAAATTATGAAAACAATCAAACTCAAACCGAACTTCCTACGTTTGAATTTTTGTATTCCTCTTTTGATTTTTGAAACGACTTCAATATAACTTTTTTCCCCATTTCTTAAACGTTGGTCATCTTCGTTGGAAACGCTAAATGAGATAAGAATATTTCTACTGAAAGATTAACCACAGTTGAATATATATGATTTCAGGCTTTTTATATATAAATAAAACGTCACATTAATGTTGTAGCTTTTATAGATTCTTGTCATAGCGAAATACTTATGCCTCCTTTATCGATTCGGAAAAACAAAAAGCAGTGGTATTTTCAGTAAGCTGAAAAAACCCAGATCTTAAAAAGCATTATATCATTACTAGAGGAGTATTTATTCTAAGCCTGATAAAATTTATTTCATAAATTTCGTAGATCTTTCTTTCAGTACAGTACACATAAAATGAGTATCTATCAACCAATAAATGATTAACTTTTAGAGCATTAAACAATGAAGGTTAACACCCCAATTTCGTATTTCATGTTGTATTACTCTTGCCTAACGGTTGGAATACTAGTGTTTGTGAAAACTGGAACTCGCCTCACCTGATTTTGATCATATTTAGTAGAAAGCTTAACTATCTCATAATGAACAATTGTTTAACTTTTGGAGAATGCAAGTTAAAAGTCAATGTCACATTCAAGGTTAACCACGTAACACGAAAAGATTTCGTCTGATTTTGATAGTTTTTCATACAACCGTTAAGTTTTTTGTGCCTATAGTTCAAAGATCAGCCATTTTTGTTATACTTTTAGCAAACTGGTAGTTCAAAAAATGGTCAGAAGTCGAAAACAAATTGAGATAGAGAATCTTATCACATACATCTACGTTTCTGTTAGATAAAGAATTATTTTTTGTGTATTTTAGAATGGTTACTTCAAAAGTCAGAAACTCTGCAGGGGGAGGGATATACTCCCGACTACAATTCTAGTTATTCGTGTAGGTTTATCTTAGAAAAACAGTAAAGCCAGACATAATGTTGGCCTAAAAGTAACTATAATACTCGCCAAAACCAAAACTTAATTTATTCTCGTCATATTTCATCTGAGCTAACGATTATACTAGTAAACAACATGATGACGTATCTTCCCATATATATATTCTATGTATACATGTGTTTGTGCACCTTGACATCACCTAATAAAACGGACGCCTTACAAGAAGGATAGAATGCAATTTCTATCACAGTGCTTGCTTGGGAGTCACATTAATATAGGTAATCCGTATTGTACATTTCGTTTTTAACCTGCTTTTTCTAATATGATGAAGTCCTAAATAATAAAATCTTTAGGAATAATACATATGTCTTACAACTCAGTCCAGCTAGTTTACGTTTTTGCATTACCAATTTGCTATTTTTCTGAACCAGTTTTAGGTAGATCGAATTTTAAATGAAACAAATATCAGAAGTTCTTAAAGAATTGGCTCAGTTTCAGAATCCTCAAAATAAGTTTTAAGAAATTTTTTTGTGCTTGGTATGGTAATTGAATTTTGAAGAAAGGAGAATCCATAATATATTAGATTTACATTCCTACTAAGCTAACACGAGCGCTAGCTACGTTGAATGCTCCAAAATTAGGTTTGTGTGAATATGGAGTTGTGTAAAACGAGGTACAAACATTAAATCTTTGGGTAAATATCACGAAAAATGAACTTAGTTTAACTAATTTGGTATAACATCCGTGAGATTAACCGGAAGGAATATATGTTGTTTTATTAGGAAACCCACTTTTAAGAAGTCGAAGTGCATCTATTTAAAATAGCATGTTGGAGCTAATGTCATGGGTTGTAATCATTAACACAGCAAGCTGAGTTTATCAGCTCCCATAGTGCACAATATAATTGCTTCGAATTTAAAAATTAAACATATGTCAATAGCAATAGCAGTCTCAATTAACTCTTTTTATGTATGCTTTTGTTTGTGTCCTAAACGTTCAGTCCTTTGGCAGAAAAACGACAGGTCGTTATCTCCATAATACTTTCTCTTCGTAGAGCGAGAACACATTTGTAGATGTTAAGCTGCTTCATGATGTCAAATGTTTATTTTGAAGTACTGTGATTATGATATTTGTGATATTTTTAGTGGAATTCTGATCGTTTCCAGATGTGGTAAACCTCTAACTAAACCGCAAGCACTGAAATAAAGTTGTCACGTTAGCTAGGCTAAGAATGTAAAAGTACAGTTCTGTCTGGAATTGGTCTCCTTATATTACAAAACCCGACTTCTCGAACTTAAATTATTTTTATTTTTTGATAACATATATCAGAGTAGCGAAACAACGAGTTCAAAAATAACTAAACATATTAAGAAATAGTGCTTAAGTACAAAAAAAAAACCGTGAAAAAAAACAAACGATTTCTTCACCTCCATTTTGAAATGTAGAATGAAACGCACTCATTTAGCTCAAAATCTAATCATACTTTTTTATCACAAAAATTCTAAAGAAAGACATTTTATGTCAAATCCAAAATGGGTATGAATTTACTAATGTTGATATTTTATTATCTTTATAATTTTACATTTTGGTTGTTGTTAAGCACAAAGCAACACAATGAGCTATCTGTGCTCTACCCACCACAAGTATCGAAACCTTATTTTTAGCGTCGTAAGCCTGCAGACTTGCCACTGGGCCACTTGGGGTCATAATTTTTACATGCTGCTTGTGCATTAATAACGTCTTCTGACTAAATGAAATATAATGCTTGTTAATAGGTTATGCATCAAAATCTTATATTTTCAAATTAATTTTTGTGAAATTATCAGCTGGAGTACCCGTTACCTGGATGGAAGTTATGTAAAGTTATTATTAATGAAAGGTTATCTTAGGACATTAAAAGTTGCTTCCCTTATATGTAATTGTAAAAAACGCAAAAACGCCCATAAAAACTGCAAATGTAAAACTGAAAATTTGTATGTATCTCTCCATGTACTCAATGAACCTCCATATCACTTTTGGTAAAGATCCATCCACACCCTGCGAAGTAGTTACATGGACAACAGACACTATTATTATATTTATATAGATTTTATTTTCACTTACTGTTTGCCACAGATAACTTATAAAATATTTCATGAAAGATTAATCACAGTTTATTACATCGATAATAGTAGTTGTTTTAGTTTGATATGAATTTGTTTTAATCTTTTTTTTCTCTCTCTCTCTCTGTGGATTATCATTTCTTCACAAGTATGAACATTTATCAACATGTGTCGCCATGTTTCCAAACATCATGATTTAAACGTATAAGTTCCATTAGACTCTCATAAGTATGTAATCTTTCTCGTAAGTTATAAACTAACAGTGATGTCCTGGGCATCAATATAACAAATGGTTAATGAAGTCGTTATAAGAAAAAATACTTCAGTAAAGAGTAAAAATATTCAAAACAACGGATAAGAGTTACATTTTCAGACGAAAGGGACATTGTTTCGTGTCTGCTAATTTCTATTAAGATCGTGACTCAACGCCAAGAAAGCTAATTGAACCTTTTCTTTGCTATAAAGAAATTTACTTCTTTTGCTAATAAAATGAGGAATTTCGTACATTTACACACACGTATATATGTATGTATGACATACCTCTAGGTACTTACAGTATTATTATATCAAGTGAGAAAGGCTGTATCCACCATATCTGAATGCGTTGAAATTATAAACACAAAGATCGATTGTATTAGATCAAATTAGCATGGCGACTATATGTGAGAGAATTTTTTATTTCTTTATAGATTAAAATGAAAGTATTTGTTTCTTCTGAACGTTTTTTTGTGGATACAGTTGGGTTTAAACATGATACAACAAAGTATTTATCGTTATCTTGCTTTGTGATGAATGTAATTTTCTCACATTTGTTTATCCGAATTAGTCAAAAGACGTTTTATTTTATCTTGTACACGGCAGACAAACATCAGATTAAAAAGATTTTATTATATATACACTAAATTATCTGAGGCTCAGGTGTGTGTTCAAGAAGTTATCAAAACCTTAAGTAATCAAACTTGTCATGCGTAAAGATTTTGTTTTTTAATCTTGAATCCGAAAATAAATAACTAGTACGGTTCTTGCCGTATGATTAGAACGACATAAAAGACAATTGTATAGTAGTTTTAAGAGAATTTCATGGTTGATTTCCCGTCTTTGATGCAATGTGCCCATGAACAAAGAAACATTAATTCTGGAAATGAGTCCCAAGTATATGCCCTATTAAAATCCTTAGATAAACAAAAGTTTAAGTATTCATAGATTTGTAAAAGGATTGATTACAAAACTATTATTTAAACAACACACTCATACAATTACGTCCATCAATATTTCAGTGTATCAGTGAGTTTGTTCTATTGGGTAAATGTTCATTTTTATAAACTATGCAAAATAGTTCACGACAGATTACATATCTAAAGATATATGCAATCTACTTTACATTGTGAAATACGTTGAAATATAACTAACTACACACAACGGATTGTTGAATACTTAGCAATTCGAATCATATATTAAAGCAACCAAAACAGATTTTTGTAAAATATTCAACAATAGTTATCCCTGATCCAGACAATACTCAAACTAGTTGATTCAACATAACTAGAACTTTCATTAACCTTTCTTATTGAAGTAACCCTAACAAGCAATCTTATACGAACACTGTTATAACTATTATTTATACAAATAGCCAAAATAAGCGGTGATCGTGGATATCCTGAACTGTTAACAGTGTTCTTTACAAAAATAACCAGAATAATCATAACCGCTCAAAGCATAGTATATACTGTTCCGTACAAAAAAAAAAAAAACCTAAATGTTAATTTAGGAAAATCTAAGACCTTCATTAATGTTCCTGAAAAATAAGTAATTATGAAATATTATAAAAACGTAACTAATTAAAAAAAGTAACCAAATATAGTGGACCAAAAAATATTATAAAGTGTCTTTATTGTTATTTATGGAATATCTAAATAAATCATCGCTGTTCCTTAACAAAAATAACCAAATAATATATCATACAATATTCACAAACTGTCACAAAAGTTTCTTTTACAGAGGGTTGCGTGCGCTATATTAAAACGATTTTGAATATGCAAATCAGCAATCACGTGACATCCATATAAAGTCGACTGAACGACGTGTATCAGAACCAAGTTTTGATAACTTGGCGATACGTTGGTACAGTAATCTATCGAAACTTGGTCGTTTTTTATAAGGGTACGGTAATTGCTTTTTCAAAAACAAGATATCCATACAAACAGATCATAAACATGTGTTCATAACTAATATTTAGAATTTCCAAGACAGAGATATCTCTTTTTCTTAATTGCTTTGTAAAACAAAGGAATATGGAGAAACTTGTAACAAGTCGTATCCCACCTGTGGAATGCAAAGTGTGACGTCTTATAACAGCTGAAAATCCTCGAATACAAAGAAGAGTTGCAAAAGCCGCCCAAGTCACGTGTACAAAAGTTTCTTTCACGAGATATCCCTTCAACCGTCGCATACATCTAGCAGCTCGACAATGAAATGAGTATTCATGATATTCGATATGAATACATACTGATAAAATCGCAGGACGCAGTGGCGATGGATTTGTGTGCGATTAAAATTTTGGAAAAGGCAATTGGAAATTGTAGTTTTCGTACATTAGATGACTTAACAAAAACAAGGAGGCAAAAAAGGCGTGCCTTGGACATAATAGCATTACGATGGAGTTTTTTGCAATGAAACTACTCTGCAAGACTATTTTCAGATGCGAAGTCGTCAGATAGAATAAACTAGACTTGGCGATACGGACTGTAACGACATGACTCTCGAGATTTCAGCCTTTTTCCTTTCTTTCAACATTGCCGTTGCTGTATCTCTTGGTTATTTTAGTGCCTTACAGTAAACCATAAGCGTGTTAGGTTTTTCTTTATCTTATTTGTTAGCTTTTTTAAAGTTTCATATTTGTAGTCACAAGTTAAATCATAAAATTAATGAAAATGTTAGTTAAGAATTCTTCGTCATATAGTCTAATTCTCAAGTAAGATGGCGACTGCCTTCTTTCTATCGTGCCAGCTTTTGACATTTACACTCTTTGAGTGATTAGGAACTATTCGTTTTGAATATAAAAGGACATTTACAAGAGCAAGAATTACTTCAGTATTACATGAAAAAAGAGTTATGAAGTATTTGACACTCAACTGGTAACTGATGTACTATCAAGTGTCACATACCACCTACGAACTGAGACGTTAGCCAATGCTATAACTAAGCTCCAAATATGGAATTTACCTAGTTAGACGTGTATTATTGAAAAATAAAATAAAATAGAAGTTAAGACATATAGTTAGTAAATGTAATACCTCTGATACCGGAAAATGAATATCACAGATAATTAGAAACTGTTCATCAACACGCTAAGCGAACATAACTGAATGTCAGAATTGTCAGAAAAATTGGGAAAAAAGAAACGAAGTAACGTACAATATTACAGATAACAAAACGATTGTTAAATGCCGTACGTATCGATAAAACTAAAACAAGAACAAGGTTGAACAAAGTAGAAACAACACGTACATTATCTGCGACGGAAAACACTACCATTTAGGTGAACAGATCCTTTGCCCAACGCAAGAAAAAACGCTAACTCATAGAGGAAGGAAACTTGTGCTATCAAATGTGACTTTTCTAGAGAAGAAAGAATCTCATGTTGTTGTTATTTTAAATACAAAGCTACACAATGAGCTATCTTTGCTTTAACCATTGCAGGAATCGAAACCCAATTTTTATCAGCCCCAAGATTTACCTCTGAGCTACCGGGAGGCTGAATTCTAGGGTTAACAGATTTAAGCGTTAGAGATTAAAGACGTGCAATAATTTTAGGTACATTAGATTTAGATTTATAGGTTTGAATACTATGGATTTAAATAAAAAATCATGATATCCTTCCACCAAACATGTAAATTATAAATAGTTTTATTACAAAAACGAATTAAAAATAAAGTGTGCTTAAAAGCAGAGACGTAGAAAACTGAGCTAGCTACTAAAATGTTTGATTAAAATGTTTGTCTCTAGATTTAAAGTTGAAATGAGAAAAAATAATCAATGTATGATATACATACACATTAGAAGATATAAGTCTTATAGTGAGTAGCTTGAATTATTTCATTTCTTAGCTATAGTTGTCTTATTTGTAAATATTTTTTTCGGAGAAGTTCTAATAACGCCTCATTAGGTCAGATCGTCTTAGGAGTTTCAGATGTCTGACTTGATATACTGATAGGAATCAAGGCTAACAACAAGTGATTCAATATCCTTAAATCTTAAATGTATTTCTTTGAGTTAAAATGACGAAATCAAAAACAGATAATTATGTACGCGTAAAAGGAACACACTAACAATGCATTTTTTAAAGTACTTCTGCACGCACGCACACAGCATATTAATATATGGAGTGCCCACATTTTCAGATTAAAAGGAGAGCACAGAGCGCATAAAACTCGAAACTGCGTGAGCTCACATTCCAGCATTAATGACGAATATTTTTGTGTCTGTAAGCAGCTTCAGCCATAACTAAACTCAAACTGATTGTGTTTCTCCTCGGTACACATGTAAACGCATTGTGTAAATATACTAATTAGACACTAATTGAGACCTAAGTTTAAGAAAATTATCTATGTGGATTTTGCTCACTCAATGTTACTTAATTAATAGAAAAGTTTACCCCTAATTTTAATCAAAACAGAAAAGAAAGACAAACGCGATTTTTTTAATGAAACAATAATTTCCTATTCGGCTACAAGATATTTCCAGCTTTTGAATACCTTAGAAACAAACAACTACCCACTAACTAACTTCTTAACTACCCACTGAAATTACCAATTACTAATGAAATAATGACCTAATGTTTATGCATATGTTGACGAATTAAAAAAAAAACTACGAATCTACATAAATTTATAGCCAATAACACTGCGAAATTCCTTATCACGTGAAAGACGTAGAAATATGCATATGTTTCTCAAACGTCTATACGATCTACCGTTACTACGCAACAAACAAAGATATATGCATTTATATAACATTATCTGGAAAACAGATGATCGAAAATGACAGTTCTACAACCATTATTTGATGACATTGTCCATAAAGTTAACGCAGCTGCAATAATCACTCAATTAAGCTTAAACTTTGACTGTCATCTACTTTAAATAACTTATTCTTTATACATGGTGGGTTTATACACTACATTAAGTGTGACTTTGACATGTTTTCTGCTTGAGATCTCTAAGAATGGTATTGTATCATAAAATATTCTCCTTATTTTCAACATTACTGAGTACATCTTAAGAAGAACATTACAGATATATTCCCCAAACTATGAAAGAAGAATCACACGTACTGAGAAATAAAATATAGACAGGTTACAGTAAATTCAAGATAGAATCCGTGAATATTTTCTTAGTCTATAAAAAAGTGATTAAAAACAAGAAATGATTCAACATTTTTTCTTGAACTAGCGAATTATTGTTCTAAATTTCTTAATACAGCTACTTTGAGAACTTACTAAAAAACTCTAAATGGCTCTAAACACCTTGGTTTAGAACAGCTGACCAAAGCGAAGGCAACCATTCAACAACACTTGTGACCTACACAGTTATTCTTAACCGAATAGCAAGATTGACTGTTACGGTTATAATGCCTCTACAACTGGAAGTGCGGATTTGATTTTTCTAATTTCATCCCAGCACACTAATTACTAGATCATCCCATGGTTGCGACCCAAATATGGTTCGTCAGAATGTGTCAGAGTCGTGTACGAACTTTGAATATAGATAATAGTTTGTTTATTTATTTAGTAATTATTTAGTAAGCCGGAGGTTTTTGGATTTAAATTATTTCCTGAGTCGCAAATGGTCAGCATTGTTTACAAATGGGTCCTGAACCAAAACAAGGTTGAGAAGCACTGTACTAGACCACGCCTGTTCTCCTTGGTTTAGAAATACATAAAAAAATATATCGTACATCAGGTCCAATCAGGTGTTGTTACTTTTGGCTCCTAATTTTGAACTAATTTAACATACTAAAAACGAGATTCTGCTTCTAAATTGGTACTGCAAGAAAAGACATGCCAAATAAGCCAATCACTCTTGACTTTATCATTTTTAACGTAATAATCAGTGAGCTCAGTTCGAACCCCCCCTTTATTTTACAGCAAGTATAAGACTACCGAAAGCCTTGACACTGCAATAAATAGAGGCTGAAACAAAACGTTCCACTATAGCAAACTATACAACTGAACAGAAATAAAGGTAAACAACAACAACAAAAAAATTTAAACGTCCTTCTCAAGATTTAAGAAGAGCTAAGTTTCAAAGGAACAAAACTAATTATCTCATCTTAAAGACCAAAAAAATTTGCAGGTTCGTGAAGTTATCCAAATTCTAGTAAAGATGAAAAAGCTTTAAAAAAAGAGGAAATATATTTCCAGGAATTTAAAAAAAGAGTCTAAGCTTGTTTAACATGATAAGTAAGTCACAGTCATTAAGTCCGAATTTCTACAACGGAAAGATATCACAGATAAACCATTGTAGGTTTTCGTGGACACTTTCAAACTGAGACTACATTTTTGAAATTATCAATAGATATTTAATATATCTCAAAATGGAAAAAAAATTAAAACCAATCTTATGTTAAAAAAAATTTAAATCTGATTTTTTAAATACTTCTTTTATTTTGAAATAATAAGAAAGCTGAAGAACAACAATGAACCAACGTTTTAATAGTCAAGAACCAATGCTGTAATAAGTAATTCGCGCTTAGGGTCACCTTCTGTATTAATTATGACGTGCTGCAATCTATAGTGAACCATATCTATTGTTCGCGTGAACTCGTGAATAAACACATTAGCAGATGGTCGCGAATATGAATTATTATACCGCGACTTCATTTTTTTTTTTTGAATAGCTTTGACCTGAGGTAAGAACTTTTAAATTATAACAGTTACAAAATAGATATTTTTGGAATTTACTTTGTTGTTTTCAAACAGTGAGGAATTACAGTCGTTACTGTTTAGATGAGAGCCATTTTACACCATCTTGAGGATCGTTTTATTCCAATTTTTAGGCAAAACGGCCCAACCACAATAGGTGAATGTCCAAGTTCATTTTTAACTAGAAATAAGATTTATGATAAAACAATCTTCATTATAAAACCTTTTACTTATTATAATATTCTTCTTTACTGGTAAAAAAAATTTTAGTCTCGATTTTTCTTGAAAATATACCTCAAAATTTTATACAGATTTCTGAATATTTAGCAGAAGTTGTGTATGTAACATTTGTATTTGTTTGAATTTTAGCACAAAACTACACAATGGGCTATCTGTGCTCTGCCCACCACGTGTATCGAAACCCAGTTTTTATCATTGTAAGTCCGCAGACATACCGCTGTGCCACTGGAGGGCGTAACATTTTTTACAAAATTCAGACAATAGCTTACATTGGAGAAACAGAAGGGGATAAATCGATATAAAAATAAACAAAAGATGCGTATAAGTTCAAGAATGCAATATTGTGCCAAACTTATCTCCCAATAGATGTCACAGCCTTCGTTGGTCTAAGAAGGAAAACAAACTTAATTTCATCAAAAACACAGACATATCATATGAAGTAATGCCAAAAATAGGCTGAATAATCGTGTACCAAACACAGAGTAGTATAAAAAATAGGCTGAATAATCACATCACAGAAAAGAAAGAAAACGACAAAGACGCTAACTCCAAATTCTCATTTCATTCAACATTGACAACTGCCGTATTTATTTCAATAGTTGTACAAAAAATCCAAAAATGAAACGGAAGACTAGGCGACTCACAAGCATAATATCTAATGTCGATATATTCAATACAATACATTTCTACGAACACCGCCACCGTTTTATATTTCTATTGATCATTATATTAGGGTCGATCATTTAAAATTTATGAACAAAACATAAACACTAAAACATTGTTCGCATTCGTGTTTTAAGCATGGATAAAAATGTAAAAACTATTTTTGAAAGAAGCAAATATATCAGACTTCTATTTTAGTATCTATGAAATGTTTAGGAGATATAATATTGTACTATTTGTGGTCTAATGTTGCTGTTAAACTACATAGTTTTCCTAACTCTTCTATCAACGTTTCCTATTCTGATTTCTGGATTAATCTTTTTATGTTTTAGTTAAAACTTTGCCCACTACATTAGATCGTTAAAACGCCCGGAAATATGACGTAGTGTCAACGTATAGTCACAATATAGTACAAGTGATACATAGTGCAAAAAAAACAAAAATCGTAAAACTACGTAAAATAGTACCGGCAGCGCATTTCAGAAACTTTTTTAGCAGTTTAATATATTAACAGAGCATATTTCATGGAACTTTAAAAAACGGAATTTTCTCCGTAACTAAAATTCTGCAAATATCTCGTTCTTTATTGATGTTATTTTAAAATTCTTCTTTAAAATACTGATCTTTGTAAAAAATGTTTCTGAAACTATGCTAAAGGCACGTTTTTCCATAGTTTTAAGGATTTTTTTTCAGCGTGTATCTTTTCTATAACTGAAGCATTTTAGAAAAACAGCATATACTGTGTTGCTTGAAATACTCTCCCACCTACATACACGTAAATTTATGTATATATATATATATGATTTGTATTGAACAGTGAGTGATTACTACTTGTTAAAAACGTAACTTTTACCTATATTTCTAGTTCATTACTGTTTGTCTCTTCTACATTTCTGTGAAACATATATTGATTCTCATTGAAAAAGAGTAACAAAAATATATCAGTAGAAATAGAACACGATCGAACAGATAGTTAAGAGCATAAACTTAGATAATATTAAAAACGTTCCATTCTGTTCAAGGAATTGCATACTTTTATTGGAAATAAAAATTATTGTTTTATGTGTAGCTTCTCGTGTATTACAATAAAATATTTATTATACTATAAAGTATATAAATACCTTATACATGCTGACACATGTATTATACTTACTAAGACGAAAAAACAATTCATAAAGCATTATGGTCAAGTCATACACTTGCTTTAGCTTAGAAGAGCCATTTTTAACCTTTATGTTATCCACGTTGACTATATTTCACACGTTTATGTGACATACGTATTTATATAAGGCAAATTGTTCATTTTATAAATATTAAATTATCAAATTATACGAGGTTATTTTTCTTGGAGCACTAACGCAACCTGACTTGACCTAACCTAACCTAACCAGACCGAACCTTAACTTAATTTAACTTGACCTGACCTAACCAGCAACTAGAGAAAATCCAGAATGCTGAACAGAGTACAGGATAGTATAATAACGAAAGTGTATTACGGCAGTTTATGTGTAGGTTAGTGTGCAGCTACAAATTCATTCGGGAAAAATGTTGCCACCGTTCGTAGAATAGAGATATCAGTTGTGGTTTCTTTGCTCTTCCACTGCCTCATTTATAGATATATAACTGCCCAGTGACAGGTATATTTATAGATGTACAATTAAAAAATACACGTGTTTAATACTTCATTATTTATCTGAGACTTGTAACTCGTAAACTTTGAAAAGTTTGAAAAAGAATGTCCTTTCTTCATGGAGGTAGCAAATTTCAAGTTTACATAGCAGTGTCCCAAGACAGTTAAAGATTGAAGCAGCTTATCGGCATGTTTTAAAGAAATTACATGTAGCTACAAATATTCAAAAGTGTCAGTTAAATATATAAAGCATAAGAAATATCTTTAACTTTTAAATACCCCGGAGTTAAAAAAAAAAACAAGAAGATGCAAGAAAATTTGTTTTCACAGTAAAGTTAAAAGTTATAATGAAGTATTTTGTACAATTTTAGGGCAGTGATGATCATAATTGTCAACTCCAACTCTTATTACAAATAGTGGGATTTACTGTCATATCATAACTCTCCCCCCACCACACACACCCCCCCACGGATAAAAAGGCGAGAATGCTTGGGAATAGTATTCAAACCCTTGACTCGCAGATTGCGAGCTGAATGCCCTAACCAGATCCAGCCAAATCTAAAGCTTTATGTAAACGTTTTAGTACACAGAATCTGTATTCGGTCGTTAAAAAGTAACTATTTTTATAGTCTATAACCAAACATTGGAAATAAGGTAATATATATTTATTAGATAACTAATTACGAACAGCACGTGGGTTACTTGAAGCTAATTAAAAACGTCCCTAAGTTCATAAACTGTAACATACTCAGTGATAATGAAATCCCGTGAAAAAATATCCTTACGTTTACAAGCTGTAACGTACTCACTAATAATGAAATAGTACATAAGTTTACAAGCAGTAACATACTCAGTAATAATAAACATTCCGTGGAAAAATGTCCCTAAGTTTACAAGCTGTAACAAATTCAGTAACTAACTGGAGTACTCGAACTCTTGACAGAAGTTATATAAATTCATGATTAATGAAAGGTTATCTTAGGACATGAAAAGTTGCTTCGCATATCGCATGGACCCAACAAACCTTCATGCCAAATTTGGTGAAGGTCTATTAACAGGGAACGAAGTAGTGGTAAAAACCGTAAAATACAAAACCGAAAATTTGTTTGTATCTCTCCATGGACCCAATGAACTTCCATACCAAATTTGATGAAGATACACTTACAGGGGGCGAAGTAGTGGCAAAAAAACATTTTTTTTGTTTGTTTGTAATTAAGCACAAAGCTACACAATGGGCTATCTGTGCTCTGCCCACCACGGGTATCGAAACCCAGATTTTATCGTTGTAAGTCCGCAGACATACCGCTGTGCCACTGGGGAATCGGTAAAAAAATAAAACGCCCATAAAAACCTCAAAATGCGAAATGCAAAACTGAGAATTTGTATGTACCCCGCATGGACCCAATGAACTTCCATACCAAATTTGATGAAGATCCACTTACAGGGGGTGAAGCAATGGGAAAAAAACGCCCATAAAAACCTCAAA